>NC_137062.1:8230907-8233407 GCF_032717465.1 Coenobita brevimanus | reverse complement strand
AATAACTGGTCTGTCTAGGCACAGCTGAGATAGGCTCTAGTTATGTCCACCAGGTAATAACTGGTCTGTCTAGGCACAGCTGAGATAGGATCTAGTTATGTCCACCAGGTAATAACTGGTCTGTCTAGGTACAGCTGAGAGAGGATCTAGTTATGTCCACCAGGTAATAACTGGTCTGTCTAGGAACAGCTGAGATAGGATCTAGTTATGTCCACCAGATAATAACTGGTCTGTCAAGGCACAGCTGATATAGGATCTAGTTATGTCCACCAGGCAATAACTGGTCTGTCTAGGCACAGCTGAGATAGGATCTAGTTATGTCCACCAGGTAATAACTGGTCTGTCTAGGCACAGATGAGATAGGATCTAGTTATGTCCACCAGGTAATAACTGGTCTGTCTAGGCACAGATGAGATAGGATCTAGTTATGTCCACCAGGTAATAACTGGTCTGTCTAGGCACAGATGAGATAGGATCTAGTTATGTCCACCAGGTAATAACTGGTCTGTCAAGGCACAGCTGATATAGGATCTAGTTATGTCCACCAGGCAATAACTGGTCTGTCTAGGCACAGCTGAGATAGGATCTAGTTATGTCCACCAGGTAATAACTGGTCTGTCTAGGCACAGATGAGATAGGATCTAGTTATGTCCAACAAGTAATAACTGGTTTGTCTAGGCACAGCTGAGATAGGATCTAGTTATGTCCACCAGGTAATAACTGGTCTGTCTAGGCACAGCTGTGATAGGATCTAGTTATGTCCACCAGGTAATAACTGGTCTGTCTAGGCACAGCTGAGATAGGATCTAGTTATGTCCACCAGGTAATAACTGGTCTGTCTAGGCACAGCTGAGATAGGATCTAGTTATGTCCACCAGGTAATAACTGGTCTGTCTAGGCACAGCTGAGATAGGATCTAGTTATGTCCACCAGGTAATAACTGGTCTGTCTAGGCACAGCTGAGATAGGATCTAGTTATGTCCACCAGGTAATAACTTGTTTGTCTAGGCACAGCTGGGATAGGGTCTAGATATGTCCACCAGGTAATAACTGGTCTGTCTAGGCACAGCTGGGATAGGGTCTAGATATGTCCACCAGGTAATAACTGGTCTGTCTAGGCACAGCTGAGATAGGATCTAGTTATGTCCACCAGGTAATAACTGCTCTGTCTAGGCACAGCTGGGATAGGGTCTAGATATGTCCACCAGATAATAACTGGTCTGTCTAGGCACAGCTGGGATAGGATCTAGTTATGTCCACCAGGTAATAACTGGTCTGTCTAGGCACAGCTGGGATAGGGTCTAGATATGTCCACCAGGTAATAACTGGTTTGTTTAGGCACAGCTGAGATAGGATCTAGTTATATCCACCAGGTAATAACTTGTTTGTCTATAAAGCAGTTGAGGTAGGACCTAGTAATATATTTTTATCAGGTTAGATCGCATCTCGTGTTGGAGGTGACGCATACTTCAGTATATTTGGGTACTGTTAACATCTTTTATTTTAATAACGACGACTCTCTCTCTCTCTCTCTCTCTCTCTCTCTCTCTCTCTCTCTCTCTCTCTCTCTCTCTCTCTCTGTCTCTCTCTCTCTCTCAATGCAAACTTGTGCTTTTTTGCAGGTGACATGATCTTTACCACTAACATCGACTCATCTTCCATTGCATGGGATGGCAAATTCTTTTCTGCAGTTGCAAAGTCCCTGTATTAAGAGATGGCATCGTCTTCTAGCGGCAGATGGCATCCACTTCTGTTACAGGTGTCGTCGAGTTATTTCTACAAGTGACATCGACTTCTCCCTGTTGGTGACTCTGACAACTCTCCGCAGCAACAACTTCTCTCTACAGTTGACATCGGGTTCTTTCAACAAGGGACGTCAACTACACCCTCCGGATGACGTAGTGTTCACTTTTCATATATCGTTGTGTCTATCTGCAAGTGACATCGACTTCTACCTATACGTGACGTCTCCTTCTCTCGAGGCGGGAAGTCATCTCTCACTCTTGACTTCGACTTTTTTCAAAGTGACGCCAGTTTTATATGAAAGTTACACAGACTTCTCTACGCTAGTAACATTAACAGTTCTCTGGAGGCGGTGTGACCTTCTTTCTGAGAGGAAAGTCGACTTGCTTCTGTAGGTGATATGCTACGTAGAAATCTGTCTAAAGCTAATATTAATATATCAAAACAGGGACACATTATTCAATACTTTGTGGTAAGTTCCACTTCTCTCTCTTCATTGACAACAAGTATCTCTCTCTCTCTCTCTCTCTCTCTCTCTCTCTCAATACAATCTTCTTTTTTGCAAGTGACATGATCTTTACCACAAACATCGACTTGTCTTCCATTGGATGAGATGGCAAATTCTTGTGTTCAGTTGCAAAGTCTCTATATTAAGAGGTGGCATCGTCTTCTAGCGGCAGATGGCATCCACTTCTGTTTACAGGTGACGTCGAACTCTTTCTGCAGGTGACGGGAAATCTATTTGCAGGTGACCTCG
>NC_137062.1:8218407-8223407 GCF_032717465.1 Coenobita brevimanus | reverse complement strand
GCAAATTCTTGTCTCCAATTGTCAAAATCTAAGTCATCTCAGGTGGCATCGTCTTCTTATCTCAGATGGCATCCGCTTCTGTGTGTAGGTTACGTCGAGTACTCTTAACAAGTGACTTCTGTTTCTCTCTGCTGGTCGCATATGATATCGACCTCTCGTTGCAGGTGATGTGGAGTTGTCTCTGCAAATACAGCATCATAGACTTCTTCCTGCAGGTGACTTCGACTTCTCTCTGCAGGTGACAACTCATTTTCTCTGAAAGTGAAGTCGACTTTTGTCTGCCTACTCTCTATAAGTGACACCACCTTCTCTCTGCAGGTGATGCTGACTATTCCCTGCAGGTGATGCTGACTACTCTCTGCAGGTGATGCTGACTATTCTCTGCAGGTGATGCTGACTATTCTCTGCAGGTGACTCCGACTACTCTCTGCAGGTGATGCTGATTATTCTCTGCAGGTGACGCCGACTACTCTCTGCAGGTGACGCCGAATAGGCTATTCTCTGCAGGTGACGCCGACTACTCTCTGCAGGTGACGCCGACTATTCTCCCAGGTGACGCCGACTACTCTCTGCATGCTGACGATGCTGCCGGTGACGCCGACTACTCTCTGCAGGTGATGCTGACTATTCTCTGCAGGTGACGCCGACTACTCTCTGAAGGTTATGCTGACTACTGTCTGGAGGTGACGCTGACTACTTTCTGCAGGTGGCGCCGAATAGGCTATTCTCTGCAGGTGACGCTGGCTACTCTCTGCAGGTGACGCTGACTACTCTCTGCAGGTGACGCTGACTACTCTCTGCAGGTGACGCCGACTACTCTCTGCAGGTGACGCCGACTACGCTCTGCAGGTGACGCCGACTACTCTCTGCAGGTGATGCCTACTACTCTCTGCAAGTGACGCCGACTACGCTCTGCAGGTGACGCCGACTACTCTCTGCAAGTGACGCCGACTACGGTCTGCAGGTGACGCCGACTACTCTCTGCAGGTAACGCTGACCACTCTGCGCAGGTGTCGTCAAATTATCTCTACAGGTGACGTCATCATCTTTCAGTGGGTAATGTCAACTTCTTTTTATGGGGATCACTCTAATGATCAACATCATCATCATCACTATTGTCATCGTCACTATTAGTATTATTGTTACTAGTACGGCAACTACAACTAATACTACTAGGCTACTGCTACTTCTGGTACTATTATTATTATTATTATTATTTTTATTATCATTGTTATTATTATTATTGTTATTACTATTATTATTATTATTATTATGATTATGATTATTATTGTTATTATAATCGTTGTCATTATAATAATAATAATAATAATAATAATAATAATAATTTTTATTATTATTATTATTATTATATTATTTTTATTATTATTATTATTATTATTATTTTTGTTGTAATTATTATTATTATTATTATTCTTATTATTATTATTATTTTTATTATTATTATTATTATTATTATTATTACTATTATTATTATTATTATTATTATTATTATTATTATTATTAAAATATTGTTGTTGTTGTTGCTGTTAATTTAGTGGTAACATATTCATAGCAGTATTTTCCATGACACATTTTCTTCATTGTTGGATTTTTGGCAGAGATTCATGGCTTTCGGGCGGTTTTTAGGTGCATAGTTGATGTGTATCCGGGCGGTGTTTAGTTCCATTTTCTGGCGGGTGGTAGTTAGTCTGCCAAAACTATATAAGGCCTGGCCGAAGCTTCCACGAGCAGTTCGGGTGGAGCAGCAGCCAGAACAACATGTCCTTCCCAGCCTGCCAGGCCCACCACAGGCACCCACACATACTCCACACACCCCACTACTCCTTCCCCACCCACCACCACCTCGGGGAAGGTCAAGTGGTACAGCTTCAGGCCAGGTTATGGCTTCATCACGAGGATGGACAACCAGCAGGACATTTTGTCCACTGCACCGCCATCAAAAAGCCAAACCTCAGGAAGGTTGGAAAGTCCTTGGTGGAGGGGGAGAGAGTGGAGTGTATATCAGAAGAGTGAGTAAGGGGCCAGAAGCTGCCTCTGTCACCGGCCCTTCTGGCAGCCAAGAGGAGGGATCTACCCCCGCCCCAGATCGACGCAAACATCCACGTTTATGCGACGCTGATGAGGATAATACCACCCAGGCAGAGTGTAAGCTGCATGCATACACTCTGCCGTTGCAAATCCACAAGAAGACTGGGCAGCCGTCACCATATTAATCCCTCTGCTGCACCGCCACAACAAACTGCCTCGATATCCATCCCTGAAGAGGCAGTCATGTTGTCAGCCCTGCTCCACCGCCTCCTCTGCCCTCAAAAGGGGCAAGGAGATTCTAGGCATAAGAAAACCCCGGAGGCAATATGATTCGGGGAAATAAAACCGGGAAAAATGTCCTCAGGACAATTGTCAGGAAAAATTTTTCGGAGAATCCCTGGTAAGTCCCTACAGGTGAGATAGGATCTAGTTATATCCACCAGGTAATAACTGGTCTGTCTAGGCACAGCTGGGGGTAGGATCTAGTTATGTCCACCAGGTAATAACTTGTCTGTCTAGGCACAGCTGAGATAGGATCTAGTTATGTCCACCAGGTAATAACTGGTCTGTCTAGGTACAGCTGAGATAGGATCTAATTATGTCCACCAGGTAATAACTGGTCTGTCTAGGCACAGCTGAGATAGGATCTAGTTATGTCCACCAGGTAATAACTGGTCTGTCTAGGCACAGCTGAGATAGGATCTAGTTATGTCCACCAGGTAATAACTGGTCTGTCTAGGCACAGATGAGATAGGATCTAGTTATGTCCACCAGATAATAACTGGTCTGTCTAGGCACAGCTGAGATAGGATCTAGTTATGTCCACCAGGTAATAACTGGTCTGTCTAGGCACAGCTGAGATAGGATCTAGTTATGTCCACCAGATAATAACTGGTCTGTCTAGGCAAAGCTGAGATAGGATCTAGTTATGTCCACCAGGTAATAACTGGTCTGTCTAGGCACAGATGAGATAGGATCTAGTTATGTCCACCAGGTAATAACTGGTCTGTCTAGGCACAGCTGAGATAGGATCTAGTTACGAGTACGTCCACCAGGTAATAACTGGTCTGTCTAGGCACAGCTGAGATAGGATCAAGGTATGTCCACCAGGTAATAACTGGTCTGTCTAGGCACAGCTGAGTTAGGGTCTAGATATGTCCACCAGGTAATAACTGGTCTGTCTAGGCACAGCTGAGTTAGGGGCTAGATATGTCCACCAGGTAATAACTGGTCTGTCTAGGCACAGCTGAGTTAGGGTCTAGATATGTCCACCAGGTAATAACTGGTCTGTCTAGGCACAGCTGAGTTAGGGTCTAGATATGTCCACCAGGTAATAACTGGTCTGTCTAGGCACAGCTGGGATAGGATCTAGTTAAGTCCACCAGGTAATAACTGGTCTGTCTAGGCACAGCTGAGATAGGGTCAAGATATGTCCACCAGGTAATAACTGGTTTGTCTAGGCACAGCTGAGATAGGGTCTAGTTATGTCCACCAGGTAATAACTGGTCTGTCTAGGCACAGCTGAGATAGGGTCTAGATATGTCCACCAGGTAATAACTGGTTTGTCTAGGCACAGCTGAGTTAGGGTCTAGATATGTCCACCAGGTAATAACTGGTCTGTCTAGGCACAGCTGAGATAGGGTCTAGATATGTCCACCAGGTAATAACTGGTCTGTCTAGGCACAGCTGGGATAGGGTCTAGTTATGTCCACCAGGTAATAACTGGTCTGTCTAGGCACAGCTGAGATAGGGTCTAGATATGTCCACCAGGTAATAACTGGTCTGTCTAGGCACAGCTGAGATAGGATCTAGTTATGTCCACCAGGTAATAACTGGTCTGTCTAGGCACAGCTGAGATAGGATCTAGTTATGTCCACCAGGTAATAACTTGTTTGTCTATAAAACAGTTAAGGTAGCACCTAGTAATATATTTTTATTTATCAGGTTAGATCGCATCTCGTGTTGGAGGTGACGCATACTTCAGTATATTTGGGTAATGTTTACATCTTTTATTTTACTAACGACGACTCTCTCTCTCTCTCTCTCTCTCTCTCTCTCTCTCTCTCTCTCTCTCTCTCTCTCTCTCAATGCAAACTTGTGCTTTTTTGCAGGTGACATGATCTTTACCACTAACATCGACTCATCTTCCATTGCATGGGATGGCAAATTCTTTTCTGCAGTTGCAAAGTCCCTGTATTAAGAGGTGGCATCGTCTTCTAGCGGCAGATGGCATCCACTTCTGTTACAGGTGTCGTCGAGTTATTTCTACAAGTGACATCGACTTCTCCCTGTTGGTGACTCTGACAACTCTCCGCAGCAACAACTTCTCTCTACAGTTGACATCGGGTTCTTTCAACAAGGGACGTCAACTACACCCTCCGGATGACGTAGTGTTCACTTTTCATATATCGTTGTGTCTATCTGCAAGTGACATCGACTTCTACCTATACGTGACGTCTCCTTCTCTCGAGGCGGGAAGTCATCTCTCACTCTTGACTTCGACTTTTTTCAAAGTGACGCCAGTTTTATATGAAAGTTACACAGACTTCTCTACGCTAGTAACATTAACAGTTCTCTGGAGGCGGTGTGACCTTCTTTCTGAGAGGAAAGTCGACTTGCTTCTGTAGGTGACATGCTACGTAGAAATCTGTCTAAAGCTAATATTAACATATCAAAACAGGGACACATTATTCAATACTTTGTGGTAAGTTCCACTTCTCTCACTTCATTGATAACAAGTTTCTCTCTCTCTCTCTCTCTCTCTCTCTCTCTCTCTCTCTCTCTCTCAATACATGCTTCTTTTTTGCAAGTGACATGATCTTTACCACAAACATCGACTTGTCTTCCATTGGATGAGATGGCAAATTCTTGTGTTCAGTGTCAAAGTCTCTATATTAAGAGGTGGCATCGTCTTCTAGCGGCAGATGGCATCCACTTCTGTTTACAGGTGA
>NC_137062.1:8210907-8213407 GCF_032717465.1 Coenobita brevimanus | reverse complement strand
TTGGTGGAGGCGGAGAGAGTGGATTGTACTATCAGAAGAGAGAGTAAGGGGCCAGAAGCTGCCTCTGTCACCGACCCTTCTGGCAGCCCCAGATCGACACAAACACCCATGTCAATGTGCAGCTGATGAGGATAGTACCACCTAGGCCAGCATAACTGCATGCAGATTACCTGCAGTTGCAATTGCACAAGAACACCAGGCAGCCCTTAACATAGCCAATTAATCCCCCTGCTGCTCCGCCACAACAAACTACCCTCGATCTCCCTCCTTGAAGAGGCAGTCGGTGTTGTTACCCCTGCTCTGCCGCCTCCTCTGCCCTCTAAAGGACGAAGACCCCAGGGGCAAGAAGACCCCAGGAGCAAGAAATCCTCGGGGACAGATAACTCGGGGAAATAAAACCCGGAAAAAACTCTTCACGGCAACTGTCAGGAAAAATTTTCTGAGAATCCTTGCCAAGTCCCGACAGCTGAGATAGGCTCTAGTTATGTTCACAAGGTAATAACTGGTCTGTCTAGGCACAGCTGAGATAGGATCTAGTTATGTCCACCAGGTAATAACTGGTCTGTCTTGGCACAAATGAGATAGGATCTAGTTATGTCCACCAGGTAATAACTGGTCTGTCTAGGCACAGCTGAGATAGGATCTAGTTAAGTCCACCTGGTAATAACTGGTCTGTCTAGGCACAGCTGAGATAGGATCTAGTTAAGTCCACCTGGTAATAACTGGTCTGTCTAGGCACAGCTGAGATAGGATCTACTTATATCCACGAGGTAATAACTGGTTTGTCTAAAAACAGTTGAGGTAGCACCTAGTAATATATTTTTATTTATCAGGTAAGATCGCATCTCGTGTAGGAGGTGACGCACACTTCAGTATATTTGGGTACTGTTTACATCTTTTATTTTACTAACGACGACTCTCTCTCTCTCTCTCTCTCTCTCTCTCAATGCAAACTTGTGCTTTTTTGCAGGTGACATGATCTTTACCACTAACATCGAGTCAGCATCCATTGCATGGGATGGCAAATTCTTTTCTGCAATTGCAAAGACCCTGTATTAAGAGGTGGCATCGTCTTCTAGCGGCAGATGGCATCCACTTCTGTTACAGGTGTCGTCGAGTTATTTCTACAAGTGCCATCGACTTCTCCCTGTTGGTGACTCTGACAACTCTCCGCAGCAACAACTTCTCTCTACAGTTGACATCGGGTTCTTTCAACAAGGGACGTCAACTACACCCTCCGGATGACGTAGTGTTCACTTTTCATATATCGTTGTGTCTATCTGCAAGTGACATCAACTTCTACCTATACGTGACGTCTCCTTTCGAGGCGGGAAGTCATCTCTCACTCTTGACTTCGACTTCTTTCAAAGTGACGCCAGTTTTATATAAAAGTTACACAGACTTCTCTACGCTAGTAACATTGACAGTTCTCTCGAGGCGGTGTGACCTTCTTTCTGAGAGGAAAGTCGACTTGCTTCTGTAGGTGACATGCTACGTAGAATCTGTCTGAAGCTAATATGAACATATCAAAACAGGGACACATTATTCAATACTTTGTGGTAAGTTCCACTTCTCATTGACAACAAGTTTCTCTCTCTCTCTCTCTCTCTCTCTCTCTCTCAATACAAGCTTCTTTTTTGCAAGTGACATGATCTTTACCACAAACATCGACTTGTCTTCCATTGGATGAGATGGCAAATTCTTGTGTTCAGTGTCAAAGTCTCTATATTAAGAGGTGGCATCGTCTTCTAGCGGCAGATGGCATCCACTTCTGTTTACAGGTGACGTCGAACTCTTTCTGCAGGTGACGGGAAATCTATTTCCAGGTGACCTCGACATATCACGGCAGGGGAAACCGACGACAAAATATCCTGGTAATGTTGCCTTACTTCATTTCTTTTACTATTAGTCTCTCTCTCTCTCTTTGTCTCTGTCCCTGACTCTGTCTCTGTCTGTCTGTCTGTGTGTCTGTCTGTCTGTCTGTCTCTCTCTCTCTCTCTCTCTCTCTCTCTCTCTCTCTCTCTCTCTCTCTCTCAGTATCGACTTACATTTCTTTGCAGGTGACATAATCTTTACCGCTCACATCGATTTGTCATCCGTTGCAAGTAACGGCAAATTCTTGTCTCCAAATGTCAAAATCTAAGTCATCTGAGGTGGCATCGCCTTCTAATCTCAGATGGCATCCGCTTCTGTGTGTAGGTTACGTCGAGTACTCTTAACAAGTGACTTCTGTTTCTCTCTGCTGGTCGCATATGATATCGACCTCTCGTTGCAGGTGATGTGGAGTTGTCTCTGCAAATACAGCATCATAGACTTCTTCCTGCAGGTGACTTGGACTTCTCTCTGCAGGTGACAACTCATTTTTTCTGAAAATGAAGTCGGCTTTTGTCTGCCTACTCTCTATAAGTGACACCACCTTCTCTCTGCAGGTGATGCTGACTATTCCCTGCAGGTGATGCTGACTATTCTATGCAGGTGATGCTGACTATTCTCTGCAGGT
>NC_137062.1:8193003-8210807 GCF_032717465.1 Coenobita brevimanus | reverse complement strand
CCGTTGCCCTCAAGAACTGAACTTCTGTGTTTACACCCTGCTAAAGTAAATTCTTCGCCTTGTTTCTGCCAACCTGTAAATTTCATTTTGTTAGAAGTTTTGTCTCATTCAGCCTGTCCCAAAGAAGGGTGACCATTCCCAACCCTCTAACTATCGCCCAATTGTTTTTCCAACCTGTATATCATTTTTTTTTTTAGCCAATTCTTAACAAAAAATAAATAAATAAATATAGCACCTTTACTATCTAGCCGCTTCTTTCTGATCGTCAGTATGGGTTCCGTCAAGGACGCTCCACCTGGCGTCTTCTCACCTACCTTTCAGACTTCTGGTCATCCTCCTTTCAGGACTTTGGCTTGAAAGCTTTTGCCACTGCACTTGACGTCTCTAAGGTTTTTAATTGAGTCTGGCATAAATCTTTAATTTCCTAACTGCCCTTTTACGGTTTCTATTCATCTATCTGTGCCTTCATTTGTAGCTTCCTTTCTTTTTTTTTTTTGTATGTGTCCGACTTTGGGCATGGGCTTCACAGCCTGCTTTCAAGGCCCAGTAGTCCATATTGAATACATGCTAGGGCTGTCTCATACAGGACTGGTGTACTGGTATTAGCGGGGGTATTTTTACGACATGCTCGGCTTGGGTCATCTGGTAGATCAGGAATGTCTGCTTTTTAGGAAATTCAGATCCTTAAACTGTTCCCTGCCGCAGCCGGGATTCCGATCCTGGGTCCATCAGGACTGCAGGCAGCCTCTCTACCGATTCAGCCACCGCCTCCCCAACAAACAAGGGATGAGGCTATGGCACACCTAATGTCTGACTTGGCTCATTATCTCTGATTGGGTTAAAAGTAATCTTGTTTTTAATGCATCAGAAACTCGGTTCTTACGTCATTCAACCTGACAGAATCTTCCGCAGCAGTATCCTACAATCTATAACAATATATAATTCAATCAAGCATCATCTTCAAACATACTTGGAGTTTCATTCTCTCGAGATTTATATTAGAAAGAGCATATTACCACTGCTATAAAATTTGCTTCCAAGAGATTGAGGTGTGCTAAGCCGAGCTCCTTGTCTTCTTTACCCTTGCACGGTTGTTGCCTTTATACGCGGGTTTTACTCGTCCCTGTGTAGAGTACAACACTTATTTGTGGGAAGGGTCCCTACATTGCAGCTCTTCTCAACAAGGTGGAGTCAAAGGTTTTTCGTCTCATTAACTCTCCTCTTACTGGCTCTCCTCAACATCTGTCTTTCTTCGCCGCACTGTTGCATCTTTATCTCTTTTCTATCAGCCACTTCAATGGTCGCTGCTCCTCTGAACTGTCTGCCTGCATCCCTCCACCACTACGGCGGCCGCGTGGTACCCGTTTTGTAACTAAACTCTCATCCCTTTTCTGTGCAGCTCACTAATGCAAGAGGTAACCTTTACTCACAGTCCTTCATGTATGCAACAAGTCAGCTCTAGAACCATCTACACTCTGTCTGTAGTTCCTACTGCCAACTCGTATGATCTCCAGTCTTTCAACAACCGCAGTGTGTCCAGGCATTTCGAAATGAACGGATCTTGAATTTGGCTCTCTGTTATCTTGTGTTTGTCTTTCTTGGAGGGAACAATCTTGCCGGCTCCTGGCCATTGATTCCTTATTTCACCCATAAAAAAAAAAAATATATTAAAGTGCCCAAGACTTTGAAGAAGAAGGATGAGGAGAAAAGAGGAAAAGGAAGGAGGAAGGAAGGAGGAGGAGGAGGAAGAAGAAGAAGAAGATGATGATGATGATGATGATGAAGAAGAAGAAGAAAAAGAAGAAGAAGAAGAAGAGGAAGGTGATGATGACGAAGAAGATATATTTGGAGAGGACGAGGAGAAGGAAGAGAAAAGGAGGAAGAAGAGGAGAAGAAGAAGAAGAAGAAGAAGAAGAAGAAGAAGAAGAAAGAGTAGAAGAAGAAGAAGAAGAAAATGAAGAAGAAGGAGAAGAAGAAGATGAAGAAGAAGAAGAAGAAGATGGTGATGATGATGATGAAGAAGATGACAAAGTAGGAGTAGAAGGAAGAGGTGGAGGAAAAGAAGGAGGATGAGGATGAGAGGGAGACTAGATAGGCAAGAAGACCAGGGGGTGAGAAAAAAAAAATAGTAAGAATGAGAACACACTGGGTTCAAAATATAAGCATCATTTTGCCTGAGAATCATTGATGAAGCGGTAGGAGGAGGACAAAATAAGCAGGACATGGAAAGACAGGATGTTGGAGCAGAAAGAGCGAGCAGCAGAAGTAGACACAACGAAGGAGGAGGGGGGAAGTGGATGAGAGGAAAATAGGGGAGAAAGGAGAAGAAGAGGAGATGGAGGGAACAGAGAGGGAACATGATGAGTGAGGCTTTAAAGGGAAAATCGGACGAAAAACTAGGAGATAAGGAAAAAATCAGTTGAATGACGGAAAAAGGGATTGCATTCCGAAAACAGAAATCTTTTAGAGAGGGAAGAGTTGGAGGACGGTGAATACGAGAAGTAACAGAACAAAAACAAATTAAAATAGGAGGCGGAAAGAATGAAGGGACAAAGAGAGGAAGAAAATTACATTTAGAAAAAGATTAGGGAAAGACGAATATGAAAATGAACACTGAAAAACAAGATGACGACGATAAGGAGGAGGACGACGACGACGAAGATAAAGAAAAGAGAACAGGAATAAAACACACACACACACACACACACACACACACACACACACACACACAGAAGGAAGGAAAGGGAAGGAAAAGGAGGAAGAAGGGAAGAATAAGGAGGATGTATGAGGAATGAAATGATGTACTAGTGATAAATTAAGAGGGAACAAGAGAGAGAGTAACTTTCGGGGATAACCCTAACCAAAGTCCAGACCTACTGTACAAGCTTTGCAAATGACTCAGTATGTAAAGATGGAATGATGTGCTCCTTCCCTGGCGATTTATACTGCACTGTCCTCTTGCATGTTACTGATGGATATGTGTGTAGACAGTTAAAGCGATATAAGTAACATACAATGGAATGTTAAGGGAAGAGGTGCTCCGAGCTACACTGCCACCTAGAATACTGTCCTTAGTCCATAAATCAACAAGTTAAACGAAATTATAATGTTTCGTCATCTCCCATTGCACCAGTGAAAAGGTACTTATAAACTTCACTTAGCTTACGTTCTATGTAGTAGTAGTAGTTGTTCCCTAGGCAGACTGGCCGAATAGCCCCAGTCCCTTAGGAAGGCCACGGCCGAGACCCAGGCTTTCCCACAGAGCTCTCAAAGAGTGTATGTTATGTTGTTGGCGAAGGTGGTTGTGTGCAATGCAGTCTTCCATAATGTGCTTAATGGCCAGTATGGAGTGCTGTATGTTGCATCCCTAGACAGGCATCAGCAACGGAGGTCATCCAGCCTCTTCTGGTAGCTTAAGAGGGCTGGATGGTGCCCCACATCTCAACCTGGCCAGGTGGACCCTGTCCTCACGAGGAAGATAGGATTCAGGGGAAGGGTGGATGTCAGGAGGCCGTGCATGTAGCTGTGTGTTGTCTTTAAGTGACTGAATGGAGCGGCGAGTGATCTGAGTGTGGATATGCTTCTGGAGAGCTGGCCTGAGAGTGGGCGAGGGGAGAGATGACAGTATTTGTGTATGGTATCGTGTGGTGGGTGTTGTTTTGATGTTCCTTGGTAGTGGGTGGATGTGCTGCCATGTACTGTGAATGCTAGATGTTGTAGGTTTGCTGGACACTGCAGCAAGAAACTGGGTTCCTCTCATGTCTAAGATGATCCTTGACTTTGAGGACCTTGGTTTCTTGATGTAGGTGAGTCTGTGTGTGTAGTAGTTTATTGCAGCCTGTGATTATTTTTAGGTCCTTGTTCTGTATGGTCTGTAGAAGTGTTGTAGTATGTTTTTGGTGAGGTTAGAAGCCCAGGCAGGGCTTGCATAATTCATCACTGAACGTATGTATTGTTTGTATACTGTGGTGGTGGGTTTTTTGTTGTGTCCGAATGTTGTATGGGCAAGTGACCTCAAAGCATTGAGTCTTGGTGTTATTTTATTTTTTAATGTCTGTGTTGTGTTGTTTAAGTGACATTGATGTATTGTATGTTAAACCAAGGATTTTTGGGTGTGTGTGTGTGTGTGAAGTAGTGGGGTGTTGTTTATGAGTGAGGTGTGGGATGTGACTGTTCTGCTGTCTAGTTTGTGAGAAGAGTCACTGTAGATTTTGGCTGGGGCTATTTGCTTGAGCTTGTTTTGTGATGAACCATTCGTGTAGTGTGCTGAGGTAAATGTTGCATGATGTGTGCAGCTGTGTTTGCGTTTTAGTGCGTACATGTAAGTGTTATATCTCATCTGCATAGGAAGCTATATGTATCTGTGGTGTGTGGGGTGTGGAGTACGTCATGCATGTATAGGTTGAAGAGTGTAGGGGACAAAACAGATCCTTGGGGGGACGCCGTTTGTGAAGTTTCTGATGTTCGAAGACTGACCAGCAAATGTTACATGTGCATATCTGCCTGCTGCTAAGTAGTTTGCCAGCCATCTTTTTGTGTTATTGTGCATGTTTGTGTTGAGTATTTTGTTTGTGAGGTTGTGGCGAGGGATGGCATCAAAAGCTTTGCTAATGTCTAGTGTGATTAGGAGTGTTCTGTGTGGTGGCCTAGCTGAATTTATGCCATCAAAAACTCTCTGTGTAAGGTCTGTAAGAAGAGTGTTTGTGGAGTGTAGTGGCCTAAAGCCATGTTGTGACTGGGCTAGGGAAATGTGAGGTGAGACTAGTTGTAGTACCAGTTGTTCAGTGACTTTAGAGGGGGTGCAGAGGAGTGTGATGGGGCGATGTGAGGAGGGTAACGTGGGGTCTTTGTTGGGTTTAGGGAGAGTGATGATACTGCCATGCGTCCAGATGTTGGGTATTATGTTGTGTGAGTAGCTGTAGTTTAATATGTTGGTGAGTGCTTGTATGCCTTGTGGTCCTTGGTGTTTAAGGTTAATGTTGCTTATGTTGTCTGGTCCACAGGCAGATGAGTGCTTGAGGTTGTTAATGATGTGCTTCATCTGGTTGTAAGTGAAAGGTGCGTAGTCTGGGTCTGTGGGGAACTGTCTCTTACGTCTGATGATATGTCGGTCTTCCGGATGGGGGGTTAGATGGCTGACTTGTGAAAAGTGACTGATGAGAGTGTTTGCTTGTTGTTTGTTTGAGGGTATGGTGTCTGTTGTTGTGATGGCAGCGTGTGATTGTGTGGTGTTGCTGTTGGAAAGTGTGATGCTGTTTAGTGTTTTTGTAGAGTTTACTGATGTTTGTTTTGTGGTCAAGTGTTTGAAGGTAATTTTTCCAGTTTAGTGTTTGCTGTTCTGATATTTTATTGTTGAGTGTTGAGTTCTTGTATTTGTTGTATGGTGTCTTGTGTATGGGGTGTTGGGGAGTGTCGCAGTGTGTCCCGTTGTCTGATGAGGCCTTGAGTATCTGGTGTGAAGTTGGGGTTGTATTTCTTTCTGTTGCCTCTAGGGATGTGTCTTTTGTCTGCGTTTTGTATGATTGTATTGAAAGTGCTCACAGCGGTGTTGATGGTTGTGATGGGTGTACTGTTTAGTGTTTCAGAAATGTTGCTCTGTTTCAGTTACAAAGGCCTCCCAGTTGGCTCTCTTATAATTAATGTATGTGTGTTTGTGGCCAGCTGGGGTGATTCTGGTTTTGGTAGTGATGATGATTGGGAGGTGATCAGAACCTAGGGTTTTGACCACTCTCCATGTTGTAGTGGGGGCGAGGTTTGGGGAGCAGAAGGTGATGTCTGAAGATGATGGGAGGAAGAGGGCTTGGTGTGGGAATGAAGGATGTTTATGTTGTGTGTGCGATGTGTGTTGGCTGCTGCAGCACGGGGGGGAGGTGGTGTGGGTGGAGGGGATGGGGTAGGAGGAGGTTGTGATGGAGGTAAGGGTTGAGGTGGATTAGGATGGGTTGAAATGGGAGGAGTTGGGGGACTGGATGGTGTGGGAAGGGTCGGTGGGTTTGGCTGTGGAGGTGTGGAGGAAATAGGAGTAGGATTGGAAGGGGGGTTGATGGGTGGGGGAAGGAGCATCAGGAGCAGGTCCAGGTGTTCGTGTAATGTTTTGTGGATGCAAGTGTTGTGCAGGTGTAATGGGTCCAGTTCTTGCAGGAATTGCATTGAACTGAACCCTTTGTCTGTCGGGTCGACGTGATAGGTTTTGAGCATGTTGGACATATGTATTTGTTGGTGGGTCCTGGATTGCTCTCAATGTCCCCGGCTAGAAGTAGTCGTCGAGAAATGACAGCCGGGGAGTCATTTCTCGGTGCAGAAAAAACGGTGTTGTTGTGTGTGTTGTGTTGGGAGATGTGGTACTTGCCCGGGCGACCGAAGCCACTCCCAGGTACTCGAGCCCCGTGAGGGGCCGGGGGGGTTTGCGGTGGTTTACTTACATTCTTTTCAGCATTGCTTGTATGTGAGCTAGTGATTGTCTATTCAGCTGCAAACCATTTTATAATTTAATCTTAATGGATCTTAAAGTGAAGGAAAGATAAACAGTTTGTGTAAAAAATCACATTAGAGGGGATTCTCGTTTACCGTAAAAATAGGATTAACTCTTATATAAATACGACTTTGAAATACTAGGTATCTTTCCTGATCCTCTCTGAACCCTGACCTTTGGTGTGATCTCTGCTTGGATCCACACTGTTGTCTGTTTGTGGACACGTCGTGAGCACAGCAGAGGCGGCAGGATTGTGGTGTGTAGGGGTGAGTGGAAAGGAGTGCAGAGAGGAAAGAAGGGGTGATAGGAGAGAAGTACAGACATGAAGTGGTGTGAGAAAAGCAGTCCTTGGGAAGAAAAGATAGAAGAAAAGTAGTAACAGGAGAGAAGTGGTGGGGAGGAAGGGGGAAGGAGAAATGAGTGTAGACAGGAGAGAAGTGGTAGTGAAAAAGGGGTAGTGATGGGAGAGGTGAGAGGAGCGTTGAGGTTAGAGGAGAGGAGAAGTGAGACAAAAGTAAGGGAGAAACCAGTGCAGGTATAGTACGAGAGGAGTGCAGATGGTGCAGACAGTAACAGTAGAGCTGAAATGAAGAGTAGAGAGTGAGAGAGACCAGTGCAGGTACGAGACAAGTGCAGATGATGGTGAGGGCGTTGAAACAAGAGGCGAGGTGCCGGCTGCTGTTACTGACGTGTGTGTGTGTGTGTGTGTGTGTGTGTGTGTGTGTGTGTGTGTGTGTGTGTCAGGCCAAGGTTTCTGAGAATGACAAAAAAATATATACAAAATATCAATAAACAAGTGGGCATTAGAGGCTCCCCAGCACTTTTTCCTCAAAGCATCTGTTTTCCTTACTAAACCCTATTGCTTTTTTATGTTACGTAGGATGTAGTTGAGGGAAAATGGACAGACACGCACACAAAAAATGACCAGGAGTGAAAATACCCAATAAACAAGGAGAACAATGCAGAAGTACAAAATAAATTCACCTTCTAAAAAACCAAGACAGGCTGGAAAGAGAGAGAGAGAGAGAGAGAGAGAGAGAGAGAGAGAGAGAGAGAGAGAGAGAGAGAGGGAAGGAGAGAGAGAGAGAGAGAGAGAGAGAGAGAGAGAGAGAGAGAGAGAGTTTAGGCGCCTTGTCATCCATCATATAGCACCTCATCCTAGTTGCCACCATACACAAGTTATAATAATTTATCTTCCAGTATTTCAATTTTCACACCGATACATTATACCTTATTCTCTTTTCGATCATTTGCACATTTTCATCGTCATACTCCTCCACACTCTGTCATCCAGTATCGTGCACGGTTATCCATTATCGTTTTACTATTCCATTCTCTTACCAGCCAATATTCTTTTCACGTTTCCTTCTCTTGAAATATCAGTGTCTTAGCCCACAAGTGACCCAGTATTTTTTACCGTTCTCATGTTCGTCATGTTCTGTAGACATTTCTTCCATTCTCCTTTTCTACTGTACAGTATATTCCTCTCATCAGAGTGACCACATATTCCAGTTTGCCAGTCAGCCTACCACTTACTATAACACTCATTACAACTCCTTCCAAAATCGCACACAATATATATAGAGAAGGACAGACAGATAGATGGTTAGGCCAATAAATAGATAATGAGAGAGAGAGAGAGAGAGAGAGAGAGAGAGAGAGAGAGAGAGAGAGAGAGAGAGAGAGAGAGAGAGAGAGAGAGAGAGAGACAGACAGACAGACAGACAGACAGAAAGGGAGAGAGAGAGAGAGAGAGAGAGAGAGAGAGAGACTGCAAGCATGAGTGTTTGGAAGACTGGAAGATATTAACATATAGTGATTATGGATGACAATGTATTTGGAGAGAGAATTGTGACTGCTTAGTATGCTGGATGACTGAAACAGGAAGGGTTGTAAAGACAAGGGGAAAGGACAATTTGAGACGTGAAAGCTGGAAAATACATAGACGGAGACACTGAAAGATACAGGCCTTGGAAAATTTAGTGACTACGACATTGAAAGAGAGCACGAGTACTGACTGACTCTGGCGAAGAGCTCCACTGCGACAATGAGGATGGGAGATAAGAAAAGAGAATGGTCGTAAGACTTAGAGACTGGAAGACTGGAAGACACTGGAAACCAAAGAAAGGCTTTGGAAGCTATATATATCTGAAGAAAGATATTGTCTATTAAACAGGGTAGAAGGCATATATTTGCAAAATGATATTAAGAAGAGGACATTCAATAATTGAGAGATTACAAGATACTGACATAGATATGTGAAACAGGGCAGTCTTGGTAAGACAGAAATACTATGCCAAGTAATAAGATGTCTGCAAAATTTAATTCAAGTTTGGAGTGATTTTTTTTTTTTTTTTTTTTTTTTTTGACGCTTGGGTGGGTCTTGCTGAGGGTGAGCGAACTCCCTCAATAA
This sequence comes from Coenobita brevimanus, assembly GCF_032717465.1. Lineage (NCBI taxonomy): Eukaryota > Metazoa > Arthropoda > Malacostraca > Decapoda > Coenobitidae > Coenobita > Coenobita brevimanus. Next base: position 8,201,922 of record NC_137062.1, on the reverse strand, counting down.
GTTGTTGACGCTTTTTCTTAATGGTTATTACCTCTAAGTTTTTCTTTTTCAGCTTAAGAAAGATCCGTCATGCTGAATGGGTTACATGGAGACTTTTAACGATATTAAAATTTTCATCCCTACGTGTCAAGTGGGGTTGGTGGAGTATTAGTGCCCCTCCCTGTAAAACAATTAACTCTAAGCCGTTGGCCACCCCGTTTGGGATACATGGCGTCTGGCAATGAATGAAAAAAAAAAATCAACTTCTCCCTTTACAAACCTGGGCTCAATGCTGCATGTGTCGGTCAGCCAATCCACTGCTGTGTCACTTGATCACCATATCCCATGCAGGTATGGTAAAGGTGGATTTGTTGATGTAAAATACTGTGATGTATGAAGGTGGGGTTTTGAATTGTCCTTACTGTAGGAGGGAACAGAGAATACCAAAGGCTTAAATAATGGGAGAGTAGAGTGTGTCATTTTCTGTTGGTTACTCTGATGACAGCTGTAGTTTTGATTTTTGCCTTTTCAGTTTTTTGGATGATACCCACATCAGTATAAATAGTAGGGAATAGGACTATGATGGTGATGATGATAATGACGATGACGATGATGTTCATAATGATGGAGACGACGACAGTGATGATAACGATTAATATGCAGACACGACCTGTTTAGCATGGGCAAACCTTCCTACTGCAGTTTATCCTCACTTGATATTAAGTTCTGATGTTTATATGTTAAATAAGCAGTTGATCAATGAGCAGGCCCACCGAGAGGGGGCGATCAGCCGGTGCATTGCCCCGGGGCCCATTGGGTCTTGGGGGGGCCCATGAGTATGTTGGAGAAAAAAATTCAAAACCTCTATTGTATACACTTTTAAATAATAGGGACGAATTGGGCCAAAAGCCGGAATTGACAGGTAGACTGACATAGACTATACATACGACCTAAGGGAGATAGGATAGCCGTTACAAAGGCTGTGTATAGGCCTGTAGCTCTTCGTGTCCATGAACGTCAAGTGAATGTTTTGGGTACGCCATTTACGTGTTTTTACAGTCTACTTTTCATTATTTTTATACATTACCGGTATGATTGTAGCCTGTAGGGTTGTATGGACCTTATGCAGATAGCCATTGTTTACATTTTGATAATGAGGCTAAGAGCACGTGCATCTTATGTGGCTCATGCTATTAGTAAACAAACTTGGTTTTCTCAAGACAATGGTGATTTTAGCTTTTGAACACAAATGTCCAAATTTTTAAGTGATACCTTCCTGTAATATTATTTTCTCAAATTCTTACTTACACAGATCTTCATTTTTTATCATTTAAATGATATCTTGAGTTTATAATTTAAATGATTTCTTGAGGTACTTTTTGTTATGAAAGTAATCAAGCGCACACACAGGTGTGGGAAGTAACACTGGACTTGACATTGGACTTCTCGCAACAGACTGTCCTTCTCAATTAGACATAGACAATTATGTTGTCAGAGGTCACACTGGCTGTATCCTATAACATTTCCTACAGACATATATAACAAAGTGTTGCCAGCAAGCATCCTAAAAATTTCGAAATGTCATCGGAGAGCAACATGTCCGAGGCTGGCTTGTCTGGAGTCAAACAAGCATTGTACTGTTTTCCACGTAGATTATTTTGGAATAATGTATCTTGCAACATCAGCACAGCATCCAAGTCTGCACTGTCATCAGCTGAAGGATGGTCAGCTGCTGGAAAATGGCGAAATTGTATGATCGCATCCCAGAACATGAGAAAAGCAATAGTTATAGGGGATGCTATCTAGCTTGGCGTGAATTAGAAAGACGCCTGTCACCTGACAGAGGTGTTGATAATCTCCTGGAGGCATCAATTGAAACAAAAGCTGTCAAATGGTACAACATTATGAAGAGAATCATTAATGTTATGCTATTCCTGGGAGAACGTGGGCTTGCTTTTCGGGGTCGTTCCAAGCTTACTGGTGACACAAGCAATGGAAATTTTCTGGGGCTAATAGAGTTGTTGTCTCACTGGGATCCAAACTTAAAAGAACGTGTGTTACAAGTGAGAGACACAGGAAGAAAGAGAACGCCTGCAAGTACATTTCTTTTTCCGCTGGTTCTATAAATGAGTTAATCACAGAATGTTCCGATCTTGTGAAACAGCGCATTTCGCAAGAAAGACTGCAAAGTCCTTTGCAGTAATAGTTGATGCCACGCCAGATTCATCGCATGTTCAGCAAACAGCAACCTTGCTGCCCTATGTAATTCAGAATAAATCTCAGTCTGATATTGTGGAAAGATCCCTCAAATTTGTAGACTGGAGTGACAAAAGAGGAAATGAAATAGCTCAGATGGTTGTTGATTCATTGCAAAAGCATGGTATTCCACTCTCTGATTGTCAAGCACAGGGCCTACGGCAATGGAGCAAACATGTCTGGATAATATACTGGTGCAAAAGTAAAAATACTTGAACAATGTCCGGCAGCTAATACACACAACTTGTGCAGAACTGATGTTGCAGAAAGCATCCCTGAAGCCATCATATACTTTAGAACTATGCAGACCGTTTGCAACTTGTTTAGCTCTAGCCCAAAGCGATGGGAAATATTGTTGAATCGCACTGGCTGCTCTCTTCATGGCATATCTGGCACATGGTGGTCTGATCGTGTTGAACGTGTGAAGCCTTTTGCAGTCCACCTGCCTGGCATCAAATTAGCTCTTGGAAGACCTCTTGGAGTTGAACCTAACTGCCAAAACAAGAACAGAAATTAATGGAGCTTTGTCTTATGTGACGTCCTTCATTTGTGTGATAGTGTCTGTTGTATGGTACAAAGTCCTAGTTCCAACTGACTTCTTTAATAAAACTATTCAAGCCAGAGATGCGACACGATATCTCGAAGTGTCAAACATAGAGTCCTTGCCGGTAGAACTGACAGATCTCCGAAATAACTGGAAAGCTATGTGGAATGAAGCAAAGCTAGTTGCTTCAAACCTGGACATCGAGGTGAATCTGTATCGTGGACGTGGTAAAGCAGCTGAAACTAAACCCAAAAGAAGATTTCATGATGATGGTGATGCCGCAGCAGATTCAAATTTATTAGAACAAAATGAAGCAGATAAGTCACCTGAAGAAGCATATTTCAGAAAGTCTGTGCTCTATGTATTATTGGATAATGTAACTGGTGGACTGACTGTTAGATTCAAAGCTGCCAAGATATTTCTGAAAACTTGAGTTTCCTCTGGAAGCACCTAACAGCATCAGCAGAGGAGCTGGAACTGAAATAAGAATCACTGGCAGATAAGTATCCTGCCGATATCAGTCATGATATCGTGATGGAAATGAGGCACCTACCAACAGTTCATCGCTCAAACTTTGGACAAAACCAACTAAGCCCCTTGGAGCTTTTGAATTGCTTGACTGAGTAAAGACTTTTTTTTTTTTTTTTTTTTATGCGAGGAAGAAGGAACCAAAGGCCATGAGCCCGCAGTAACAGTTACCACCAAGAGAAAAACAAAATACAATAGAGAGCCAAATTCAATATCCGATCATTTGGAGATGCCTGGACACACTGCGCTTGAAAGACTGGAGATCATAGGCAGCAGGAAATACAGATAGAGGGAGACAGTTCCAGAGCTGACCTGTTGCATAAATGAAAGACTGGGAGTAACGGTTAACTCTTGCATTAGAGAGTTGGACAGAAAAGGGATGAGAGTTTGCTGCCAGACGGGTGCTACGCGCCCGTCGTAGAGGTGGAGGAATGCAAGCAGACAGTTCAGATGAGCAGTGACCATTAATGTAGCGATAGAAAATAGATAAAGATGCAACAGAGCGGCGAAGAGACAGAGGTTGAAGGGAGTCAGTAAGAGGAGGAGAGTTAATGAGACGAAAAGCCTTTGACTCCACCCTATTGAGAAAGAGCTGTATGTCGGGAGCCTCCCCACACATGAAAGTTGTACTCCACACAGGGGCGGATAAAACCCCTGTATAGAGTCAACAATTGTGCAGGGGTAAAGAAAGAGCGGAGACGGCTTAGCACACCCAATCTCTTGGAAGCAGATTTTACAAGAGATGTAATATGATCTTTCCAAGATAAGTCCCGAGTAAATGAAACCCCAAGCATGTTCAAGGATGATGCAGGATTAAGCTGAATATTATTAAACATTAATGGGTATACCTGTGGAAGATTTTGTCGGGTTGATAGGTGTAAGAACTGAGTCTTAGATGCATTAAAGACAACCATATTATTTTTACCCCAGTCAGAGATATGGAGCCAAGTCAGACAGTAGGTGTGCCATAGCCTCATCCCTTGTTTCTTGAAGTAAGTGTTGAGATGGGCGTTGCGGGAACCGGAATGGAAAGGTGAAGAGGTGGAGTCATCAGCGTATGAGTGGATAGGGTTAGATGTACAGCTTAGAAGATCATTGATGAATAAAAGGAAAAGAGTTGGTGATAGGACAGAGCCCTGAGGAACACCACTGTTGATAGATCTAGGAGAAGAAGAACGATGGCCGTCTACAACAGCGGCTATAGAACGACCAGAAAGGAAGCTAGCGATGAAGGCACAGATAGAAGGATAGAAACCGTAGGAGGGCAGTTTGGAAATTAAAGATTTATGCCAGACTCGATCGAAAGCCTTTGAGATGTCAAGTGCAATGGCAAAGCTTTCACCAAAGTCCCGAAAGGAGGATTACCAGGAGTCTGAAAGGTAGGCGAGAAGATCGCCAGTGGAGCGTCCTTGACGGAACCCATACTGACGATCGGAAAGAAGGTTGTGATAGGAAAGATGCCTTAAAATTTTTCCATTAAGAATTGACTCGAAAACTTTTGAAATACAGGACGTTAAAGCAATTGGACGATAGTTGGAGAGTTGGGAGTGGTCACCCTTCTTTGGGACTGGCTGAATGAGAGCAAACTTCCAGCAAGAAGAAAAGGTACAAGTTGACTGACAAAGGCGAAAGAGTTTGCCTAGGCAGGGTGTAAGCACAGAAGCACAGTTCTTGAGAACAACAGGAGGGACCCCATCAGGCCCATATGCCTTGTTAGTACTGAGGCCAGTGATGGCAGAAAATACATCAACTGAAGAAATTTTAATGTCAGCCAGGAGGAAGTCAGAGGGGGGAAGTGATGGAGGAACAGCACCGGAATCGTCTAAGGTGGAATTGGAGGAGAAAGTCTGTGCGAAGAGATCTGCTTTATCAGTAGAAGAAATAGCCACAGAACCATCAGAGTAGAAAAGAGGAGGGAAGGATGATGAGGTAAAGTTGTTAGAAAGATTTTTGGCAAGGTGCCAGAAGGAGCGGGAAGAATTCGAGTTGGAGAGTTGAGAGCATTTAGTATGGATGAAATTATTTTTAGTAGAGCGAAGAACAGACTTAGCACGATTCCGGGCAGAAACGTAAAGATGATGTGATTCAGGGGTGGGTTGGCTCCGGTACTAGAAGGGCTCTCCCCAAATGTATCTGTCAGCCTGCACATTCTGCTAACAATCCCTGCCACTGTCGCCTCTGCAGAGCGCTCATTCAGCAAACTCAAGCTGATAAAAAAATGTCTACGAACAACAATGACCCAAGCACGACTTGTGGGCTTAGCTAGACTCAGTATTGAGTCTCAACTTGCAAGATCTCTTGATCTTGATGTTGTGCTTCATAATTTTGCCAAGAGGAAAGCAAGGAAAGCACCATTGTTTGTTAAATAAATGAGCCATTTATGTATTCGGTATGTAATCTTTATGTATTGTATTATGATTTTACTTACATTATTATCAATTTAATGCTTGGTTATTGCTGTTTTGTATTATTATCAATTTGTTGCTTGGTTATTGCTTTTCTTGTTTTTTTTTTTTATAATTACACATATGTGTATCATGTGTATGTCTTATCACTCTAGTGGATGAAACTATTTCTGGTCAACAGTTCATTTGAATGTATTTCTAAGTTGTTGAAGCAATAAAAAAATTTTGTTACATAAGCATATAGCGTACACCTCCACCTCTACCTTTACCTACTGCAGGGGCGGGGGTCCCAAACTAGTCCTGCCCCGGCACATATTCAATTCTCTCGGCGCCCCTGTCAATGAGGGAAATCAAAAGAGAAAAAAAGAAAAAAGGAAGGGATGGCCTGATAACTGAGAAAGGAATGTCAAGATATACCAAGATAAACCTCACAGGTCCTGATCCCGGGCCGAATGGCTCACAGAATAGGCCTCTTCCACTCAGCCACATTGGCTGATAAAATTCTGATGTCAAAGTAACGCATGAACAGAATGGAGTGGGATTAGTGAGAAAAGGTGGGAGAGGAAGAGATGACAAGAGAAGAGAATGTGGAAGAGGAAGAGGAGGAGGAGGAGGAGAAGGCCTGGAAGAGAGGAGGAAGAAGAAGAGGAGGACGGAAAGAGAGGGGAGAGAAGGGGTAAGAATGGGACAGTGAGATGAGAGAGAGGGACTGGAACTGGTTGAGCGCTGGGAGGAAGGGGAGGGGATGTCAGGGTATGAGTGGAGGAGAGACATGAGTGGGATGGGTAGAGGGAAGTGGGTGTGGTTGGAGAGAAGCTGAAGGAGTTGCGTGCGTAGTATGGTGAGGGTGGGGAGAAACTTAGTGGAAGTAGGGGGAAGGGAAAAATGAGACGAGGGTGAGAGACGGCTGCGAGAAACAGGGCAGAGACAGTGGAGTAGAGAGTAAGAGACAGTGGAGTAGAGCAGTGGTTCTCAACTCGTTTCAGGCCATGGACCACCAGCCCAATTAAAAAAAATATCGTTGACCATTTCATTTTTGAGTTATGATGAATAAAGCATAGACAACAAACATTTGGGTTGGAAATATATTTCTTACAAACAGAATTTCGAGAAATGATATAAAATAGTAGACAGCTGACATTTTGGTCTGAAATGTATTTCTTCCGAACATAATTTATAGGGAATACATGAATACTTCTCAAAAATTTTGCTGTGAAATTAATTTCTAACAAACAGAATTTTGAAATTATGTAGTAGTATATAACTAATGTTTTTTTTACAACCAGACTTTTGGATTCTCTTCTCACTGACAAGCTTTTCAATGTTAGGAATGGTACTTGATAATGCACAATGAATATCGCTTTCCACTGCAAGTCAATTCTTCTGTTTGGACTTAATGTGCAACAAACATGAAAATCTGCTCTCACACATGGAAGTTGATTTAAATGGTAGAAGAAGACATCTGACTGCATGTTACAAATTTGGGTAAGTACCAATCATACTGGAATAATCAATAAGAATAGTACAATAAAATAAATGGCCAATTATTTATTTGGATAAGATTTTTCGTACTGAATTTTCAATAAATTTAAAAATATATGCACCAATCTCCAGTTTATTACCAAATATAGTGAACGTCCTGTGGACCACCCAAAAAGTCACCATGAACCACCAGTTGAGAACCACTGGAGTAGAGGATAAGAGACGGCCTGGGAGGAAAGGGACAGAGATTGTGGAATAGAGAGGAGGGATAAAGATGAAAAAGGAACAGGAGGGGGAAGGTGAAGAAAAGGAGGGGGGACTGGGAGAGTGGGGGGATGAGGAGAGTGTGAGGATGGGGAGAGAGGGTTTGAGGAGAGCGGTGGGTGAAGGAGAGGTGAGATAAGGTAGGAGAGAGAGGAGGTGGGGAAGGAGAAACTAAGGAGAATAAACAAGGAACAAGGGGAAGGGGGATGAAAAAATGAGAGCAACGAAATCTGGACGGTGGGGGGGAGAGAGAGAACGAAGCGGACTGAAAGCTGTGCCTGGCTTAGCGATTTATACCTTCCAGTGCCATCAAGAGCTTATTGCCAATGCCTCGATAATCCCCAGACCAGGCACACAGGGCACGGAAAGACAGGACTGTGTAGGACAGGGCAAGAGGGAAAGAGAAAGAAGGAAAAAGGAAAAGAGAGAGACAATGAGCAGAAAAATGGGAAGATATGATGAAGGTAAAGGTAAGGCATTGCAGGGCATAACAGGAAAGGGCAGTGAAGGGCAGGGTAGTGCAGGGCAGCAGCATCGCATTAAAGGTTGACTTATTAAATGCAAAATGGAGAACATAAAAGCAGATATTTATGACAAGGAAATAACGGGAAGCCAGTGTAATGAACCATAGTTTTATATTTTGTGTGTGTGTGTGTGTGTGTGTGTGTGTGTTTTTTAACTCTGGAATAGCATAATTTATATAAAAAAAAAAAAAAAACTGCCCACGAAGGTGCAGTTGTTACCTATAAAGCTGATCTTCCAGTTTCGTGGAAATTACGGAGCCAGTTTTATCCTTAATATTAATATTTCTTATAACATTTTCTGCATGACTATGGGCGTAGACTTGACAATCCTTTCCCTGAGACCGTGCACTCCTGCATGCCACATACCCGTTTGTGGCCATTATTGCACTAATATTACACGTCAGTGCTGAATACATGGTAGGGTTCTCTCACTATGAACTTGTGTGAAGGTAATAGTGTTTTATGACATTTCGGTGAGTATTTCTGGATAATAAGACTAATGAAATTCAAATATCCAAACTTTTCCTGCCTGGACCTGGCCCGATCTTGCGCTTTTTTCGTTTGAAGCTTTACATTCTGCTTCTTACGGTATGTTTTTGCACCTTACTGGCTGAAGTACAGAGGCAGGCATAATATACTGGTCCATGTAGTACACAGCCCTATTTACATTTGTTATGGTGACGGCTCTGACAGAGTGACCAGCGTCCATCCTGCAGCAATTTGTACTTTCCATAATCCCTGCCCTGTTTTTCAGTGTTTATTTTTTCTATACCTCGCCTGCATTCTTTGGCGATTACTAATTTCATTCAACAGCTAAAATGGCATCTCCCCCCCACCCCCACCCCCCACCCCCCAAAAAAAGATAAACTGAGCCGCCCAGGCAACACACAATATGATGGAAGCCAATATAAAAACCACTCTGTGTATTGATACAATT
>NC_137062.1:8110503-8188003 GCF_032717465.1 Coenobita brevimanus | reverse complement strand
GATCGTGTAAGGAGAGGCAAGGCGTAGTAAGCCACTCAGTGGAAAATAGACTTTATAGATATGCCAGTATGAGCGTGAAGGTATTATTTCAAAGCTTCCCTCAGGCAAAGCCAGAACAATAACAATAAAGAATCAGCAAGCACACGGCCCCTACTCTCGCATACCTGCTGTCTCTGGTCACTGCTCAGAATGTGTTAAAGAGAGGGATGGGAAAGTGATGTAGTACGGAAGCGGGTGGAGAGTTAGGCATAGTGAGAGGTAGCGAAGTTAGGTCAGAAGCAAGTCAGTTACCAATATGGATCGTGGTGCAGAAGGAGAAACGCAGATAGGAGATAAAGTAAGTCAGGTAAGAAAACAGGAAGGGAGTCAAGTAGGCAGTTAGGCAGGCAGACGAAAAATAGGTAAACAGGCAGACAAGAAAAATGGGAGGCAGAGAAAAAGTAGCGAAACGGAACAGAAAAAAAAAAAAAAAACAGGCAGCCAGGCAGGTAGGTAGGACGTAGGCAGAAAGGCAGTTAGACAAGAAGCAATGAGAGAGAGATAATAGCAGGGGGTAGAAAGATTCAGGCAGGCATGTAGGGAGACAGATAAGGTGAAAAGGATGATATGGGATGGCAAGCAAAAGACAGGGGAAAAAAGAGATACCCACTGATGGAAAGAAGTAAAGGAGGCAGGGCAGGCAGGGACTGGGGTCACTGCGAGGCAGGAGGGAGGCACGGTTGAGCGAGGCAAAGAGAAGGCAAGTAAGGCAAAGAAATGGGGTTTCATTTACAGGATCTCAGTAACTTAGACTCCATCCTCCTTTTAATTCAGATTTATTTAAAACTTTTGTCTGGTCAACGATCCGGATGACAAGGAACTAAACACACATTTGCCATTAACAATGTTGACAAACTATCTGTGTTTATACTGGCCTATTGACAAGAGTGTACTTACTACTTTTCAAGCCTCGGTTTTTAAATTTCCCTTAAACCACCCTCTTCTACACTTCAAAGCCTCCTCCTTATTGCCCTCTAATCCACCTTCTTACATCCTTCTAACCCACTCTCTTACACCCATCTAAGCCACCCTCTTTCACTCCTATAAACCACAATCTTACACCCTATAAGCCACCATCTTACACCCTACTAAGCCACCTTCTCACACCCCTGTAAGCCACTTTCTTATACCCGTATAACCCACTCACTTACACCTTTATAACCCACTTTCTTACATCACTCTAAGCCACCTTCTACAAAAGGTTTTCCTTAGCAGGAACACAGCCTCTTTTATCAGTATATTGAAAACTCTAAAGATGTGGTGCACAGCTAGTCCAATAATATTTCATTTCACACACACACACACACACACACACACACACACACACACACACACACACACACTGCTAGTCCATAACACCAGTGACATCGCAGTTAATTTTCCAATGCAGTGACTGTGTCGTGGCAGTTTATTGTTGCAGTAACTCTGGCCTCAGCTTCCGGGAGACACTGGCATCGTTGACTCACTAATTTCCAACATTGTAATTAAGACAAGAGCCAACCGGGATATATGGGGTTGAAAGTGTTCAATTAAAGACAATATTATTGAATCAGGGGCCAAATTTATATGCCTGCAGAGGTTTAAGTTGTGTTTAGGACTGCTTTTATATATGTTTGCCTTCACACTGCCAAATACTTCACAACCAAATATTAAAGTAAATATTGAGTACTACTACGAAAAAAGACGATGTGTGATGCAAGTTAATTGTTATGAAGACATGCTGATTCAAATAATTGGTACGCGCCACAGGGAGTCTTCTGATGATGATCGGTTGTCAGGATGAACTATGAAGACAGTTGGCTAAATATCTCAGTAATTACCATCACTGTGATTACGATAACACTCATTCAGGATTTATGGGTAGCTGTGTAGGTTTCATAAGGTGTCTGTTCTGGGATATGAGAGGCTTTGTAACTCCTATTCATTAGCAAATTATTCACCACATCACACACACACACACACACACACACACACACACATACACACACACACACACACACACACACACACACACACACACACACACACACACACACACACACACACACACACACATATGATGTACAGTTTCACCTAGTGTAGTCCTGTATCTTGGTCAGTTTAGTGAACTGGTTCATATGGTTTTACCTTCACAGAAATTCATGGACGAGATGAAAAATTGTTCCCTATCTCGTCCTCCTTCTGCTCTCTCTCTCTCTCTCTCTCTCTCAAGATCATATGTCGGTCAGCAGAATTTATTAGGCTATGATAGGTTTTTTGACAGATTTGTGAGCATCATTCATCCTTCTTACTGGTTGTTGTAATAGAACTGGTGTTGTGATGTGATGGTGTCAAGTTGTGCCGTGGTTTTTATTGCATGTGTGGCCTCACAGTGTTGTGATGTGATGGTGTTGAGATGTACTGTGATTTGTCTTGTATACGTGGCATCACATCCTTGTGTTGTGTTGTCCATCATTGCTACTGTACTATAATATTTTGTTGATATAATGGTGGTGATTGGTGCCATTGTGATGGTGTGGTACCATGTTGTGAAGTATCTTGTCGTGTAAAAGACACCACAGTGTTGTATACCAGAGTAATAATGAAATTGCTTCCTGATGTGATGCTGTGGTGTTGTGGGGTGTTGTGGTGCGCGGAGGAGTGGTAGTGATGTAGTGTGTTAGAGCTGTGGTGTGTGGTGGTGTGCGGGAGCTGTGGTGTGTGGTGGTGTGAGGGAGCTGTGGTGTGTGGTGGTGTGAGGGAGCTGTGGTGTGTAGTGGTGTGAGGGAGCTGTGGTGTGTGATGGGGTGAGGGAGCTGTGGTGTGTGGTGGTGTGAGGGAGCTGTGGTGTGTTGTGGTGTGGTAATGAAGTGGTGTTGTGGTTTAATGGAGATGATCCAATTTATAAATGTAAATGAGGGAAAACTGAATTAATTAGAAAGTAAGTGTCAGAGTTAATCTCGGGTGGCATTATTTTATCCCGGGTGGGTATTATTTCTCGTGTCTTAACATCGGGCTCCTATGACTCACTCTCAGATGCATAAAACCGTCTGGTGGTAGTTATAATACAATACCAGAGTTGTCCCTACTTTGAGAGGGTTAATTATGTTTATATTAACGGTCAAGTTCCTGTAACTCACTCTCATATAAATAAAATGGTATGGCTTTAGTTGTAATTGAGTAGTAGAGTTGTGGTTACTGTGAGAGGGTTAATGGTAACAGTATTAACACTGTGATGGGTGCGTGGTGGAATATGGATGAAGGAGTGCGTGAACGGAGAGGAACACAGTGTAGGATATAAGACCCATTGCTGGTGCAGTTACCTAAACGAGAGAGAGAGAGAGAGAGAGAGAGGAAAGAAAAAAGTAAATAAATGTATAAACTCGTGTGTTGGAGTGGCATGAAATAACAAACAGAAGCGAAACGATCTAACCATGGTTCGATTCTGGCCACTCAGTAACTAGACCCATTTATCTTCCATCGTTGGCTGTTGTTGTTTCTTTTTATCTGTCTATTTATTCATCTTTTCCCTTGTTTATCTGTATGTCTACCACTGTCTACCTTACTGTGAATCTGTCTTCTCGTTTACCAGTCTACCTGTCTACTAATTAAGTTATTATGTCTATCTCGATAAATGTTTATTAGTTTACTTTTCTACCTATCTATCTGTCTATATAACAGTCTATGTCTTTATAACTCTTAGCATTTTCCTATCCATCTGTCTATCTATCTACCTACCTACCTACCTGCCAATCTATCTATCCATTTATCAATTTGTTCGCGATATCTATACTTGTTTAACTTTTTATCCTGACCAAGGTGTCCATAAGATGGTAAGTACAAATAACTTCAGTGGTTAGGTCACCGCTGCCTGCTTATTACCCTGGATGTGAAGACAGGTACTGAGGTGCAGGAATCAGCTCACACACCACCTACCTCCAGGTCGCATTATTAAGGTGACACACACGCCGCGATGATGTAACCCAGTGATTTTTACTCTCCAATGGAATGACTTTTTTTTTTTTTTTTTTTTTAGTTATTTCTATAAACAAATGAATTAATTCAGAGTAATGGAAATTTTTCAGACTGTAGGCGTTAACGTTAGCTCTGACAAGAGCCCCGAGGCCTTATCAGGCCGCAAAGCACTTGCCCAGATGAGAGACGTTTCTGAACAGCTACCACTATCACCATTACCTCCACCACCATCAACAGAACTACCATCGCCACAACCATCACCACCACAACCACCACCAACACCAGTTACCATCACCACCAAAACTACCACAACACCAGTTACCATCGTCACCACAACTACCATTAACACCAGTTACCATCACCACAGCTACCCCAACACCATTTACCATCATCACCACAACTACCACTAACACCACTTACCATCACTACCACAACTACCACCAACACCATTGACCATCCTCACCACAACTACCACTAACACCAGTTGCCATCACCACCATCAACACAACTACCACCACCACCACCACCACGGCAAAAACTTCCATCATCACAGCTACCATCAAAACCACCATCATCATAGCTACCAACACCATCACCACCACCACCATCACATCTACCACCAAGCACTACAACCACCACCTCAGCTACCATCACCACCACTGCTATCACCATTTTCTGCTGAATAAAATCGTATGTTATTGGCTTTAATCATGCAACAGGCATCAGAACGTAGATGTACACCTGTCTGTCTGTCTGTCTCTGTCTGTCTGTCTGTCTCTCTCTCTCTCTCTCTCTCTCTCTCTCTCTCTCTCTCTCTCTCTCTCTCTTTCGCAACACCCGCCATGCAGTGGAATGGATACAACCAAGCTGCCCCTCTGCATTGTTAAACATCCTCAGCTCCTTCTCTAATTTTCAAAAGGGGGCTGGGAGGCTGCAAAAGGAGAGCGGTCTGTCTGGTTCACGTTCAGATGGTCCTGGGGTTGGTATTACCACTACGTATAACCTACTGTTATTACTACTAGTGATTTATTACTTTGATGACCCACACCAACGCCAAAATATCCCTTATTATTGAACATTTCATTGATAATCCGTACTTACAGACCTCGTTTAAATTTGGAACAGTCTGCAGTTCAGAAACTCCAAAGTGACAAGTACAGGCAATGTAAGGCTGTTCTATATTCGATACCTGACCGTGTATTGTTAATTCTCCTGATTTAAATCTACATTGTTTTTCATCGAGCAGTGGTAATTCTCCTGATTTAAATCAACATTGTTTTTCACCGTGTATTGTTAATTCTCGTGATTTAAATCAACATTGTTTTTCACCGTGTATTGTTAATTCTCCTGATTTAAATCAACATTGTTTTTCACTGTGTATTGTTAATTCTCCTGATTTAAATCAACATTGTTTTTCACCGTGTATTGTTAATTCTCCTGATTTAAATCAACATTGTTTTTCACTGTGTATTGTTAATTTTCATGATTTAAATCAACATTGTTTTTCGCCGTAGTGTTACTTCTCCTGGTTTTAATCAAAAATGTTTTTCCCCGTCAGTCTTTACCTTAGATAAATGTGGCTTAAAACAAGCATCACAACTGATTAGCAAAAGAACAATATTTTTGGAGAATGCAGCCTTCCCAGTGGATAAACTACACTGAAATTTTGTTACTTTGAACACCAGATTCAATAATGTTTAACTCTGAATGGAACTGCTCTCAAAACTTAGTGTAACGGTAGATTAATTGTAATGAAGTGACGAAAGCAGGTACAAAACTCCACTTTAACATAAATATTTAAATGAAACTAGGGCTTAAGAGTAAACAAACACCCAGTAAAACAACTACAACAACAACAACTACTACTACTACTAGCACCACAAGAGTTACTTCTATTGATACTACAACCACAACTGTTACTACTGCTACTACTACCACTACAATTTCTCTCTCTCTCTCTCTCTCTCTCTCTCTCTCTCTCTCTCTCTCCAAGCCCACAACAGAATAAAACGAACACTGGTAAAAGTCACACGAAATGGGAAGGATGAACCATGATACAAGACAGATGAGAAGAGAAAGTGGAAAGAGAAGAATAAGAAAATGAATGAAAAAAGTACACTGAAAAATCTTAACGTAAATGGATGAAACATTAAAGAAAAGGGGAAAAAAAAAAGAATAAAAGATAGGTCCTGTCCACAGTAGAGCTGTTGGGGGCATCAAAGTGTCTGACTGAACACACCTATGTACTGTACATGTAGTAAGTTGACCACTGCTGGGAGCGATGTGGAGAGGAAAGTTCTCTCTCTCTCTCTCTCTCTCTCTCTCTCTCTCTCTCTCTCTCACACATGATTTTCTTCACCTGAACATTATCTAGAAAAGGGGAAACTTTGCCAGCTCGTCCCCTTCCCCCACTCTCGTTGTTGAAAATATTTTATCGGTAATTTTTTACGGCTGGACGCCCATCCACGGTAATTAATGGTTGTCGGTATAAGTATGATATTCGAGATGCGTCAGTAACCAGTTTAAATATTAGGGCGGTATGGCCAGAATATGCTTTCGAAAAACTAAGTTAAGTCTGGTAAATAACCTGCAGGTGACTTTACCTTGATGGATGCAATGATGTGCTAATGAACGCCCGGGAACTTACCTATCTTTCGCTTCACACTGTTGATTTTACTTGTTTATTTGTTTCCTTTTCCTTCCTTAGATTATCCTCTTCGATAAGATGATGTCTTTTATAGTTTACTCTTACTATTCTTTCCTTTAATCTCTTCTCTTCCTTGAAATTCTGGCTTTTTTTTTTTTAATAGTTTACTCTTACTATTCTTTCCTTAAACTCTCTTCCTTGAAATTCTGGCTTTTTTTTTTTTAATAGTTTACTCTTACTATTCTTTCCTTAAACTCTCTCTTCCTTGAAATCCTGTTTTTTTTTTTTTTTAATAGTTTACTCTTACTATTCTTTCCTTAAACTCTCTCTTCCTTGAAATCCTGTTTTTTTTTTTTTTATAGTTTACTCTTACTATTCTTTCCTTAAACTCTCTCTTCTCTTCCTTGAAATTCTGTTTTTTTTTTTCTGTTTGCTAAATTCTTTAGCATAATGTGTTCTGTGCCATATTTTCCACAAGATGCCGACTATTTTAGGTCTCTAAGAGAAAATAAAGAGGCAGGGATTAGACACAGCTTTAATTAAACCTTTTATTTCCGGAGAGATTTCATAGGTTGAATGGAGTCGTCTTGATATAGCAAAAAAAAAAAAAAAAAAAAAAAAAAAAAAGATTCTGCAGGGTGGCATTATCGTGGGGGATATGAGTAGGTGCTAATGAACGCCCTGTCACGTACTGAGTTGCCTTATTGGCACAGTGTACATACAAGGAAATTGAGGTGACCTCTGAAATAACCTGTGGTGGGTTATCCCGTCGCAGTGAGTTCTCTCGTAAATTGTACTATACTAAGTACACCTGAACCTAACCCACTCAAACCTAAACTAACTCTTCTCAACCTAACCTAACCTAACCCAGACTCCATTAATTCATCATCCATCATCTATCATCCAGTTCTACGTTGCCCCATGAGAAGCGAAGGAGCCCGGGACTAGGCAAGTTGCTCCTGGCATATAAGATGAGGATGACCAGCCTCGCTCATCCCTGAGTGGCATTACGTGAGCAATAAACCCCAACCACCCCTTGGACTTTTTTTTATGCTAGGAAGAAGGATCCAAAGGCCACGAGCCCGCAATGACTGCTCCTTCCAAGAGAAAAACAAAATACAAGAGATAGCCAAATTCAAGATCCGATTATTTCGAGATGGCTGGACACACTGCGTTTGAAATACTGGAGATCATAGGAAGCAGGTAATACAGACAGAGAAAGACAGTTCCAGAGTTGACCTGTTGCATGAATGAAGGATTGGGAGTAACGGTTAACTCTTGCATTATAGAGTTGAACAGGAAAGGGATGAGAGTTTGCTGCTAGACGGGTGCTACGTGATCTTCGTAGAGGTGGAGGACTGCAAGCAGACAGTTCAGAGGAGCAGTGACCATTGAAACAGCGATAGAAAGGAGATAAAGATGCAAGATGCAACAGTGCGGCAAAAAGACAGAGGCTGAAGGGAGCCAGTAAGAGGAGTAGAGTTAATGAGACGAAAAGCCTTTGACTCCATCCTATTGAGAAGAGCTGTATGTGGGGAACCTCCCCACACATGCGAGTTGTACTCCACACAGGGGCGGATAAAACTAGTGTACAGAGTCAACAATTGTGTAGGGGTAAAGAAGGAATGGAGTCGGCTTAGCACACCCAATCTCTTGGAAGCAGATTTTAGAAGGAATGTAATATGATCTTTCCAAGATAAGTCCCGAGTGAATGACACCCCAAGCATGTTCAACGATGATGCAGGACTAAGCTGAATATTATTAAACATTAGTGGGTATACCTGTGGAAGATTTTGTCAGGTTGATAGATGTAAGAATTGAGACATTGATGCATTAAAAACAAGATTATTTTTACCCCAGTCAGAGACACGAGCCAAATCAGACATTAGGTGTGCCATAGCCTCATCCCTTGTTAGTTGAAGTAACTGCTGAGATGGGCGTTGCGGGAACCGAATGGAAAGGTGAAGGGTGGAATCATCAGCGTACAAGTGGATAAGGTTAGATGTGCAGCTTAGAAGGTCATTATTGAATAAAAGGAAGAGAGTTGGTGATAGGAAAGAGCCCTGAGGAACACCATTGTTAATAGATCCAGAAGGAGAATGATGGTCATCTACAACAGTGGCTATAGAACAACCAGAAAGGATGCTAGAGAAGAAGGCACAGATAGAAGGATAGAAAACGTAAGAGGGCAGTTTGGAAGTTAAAGTTTTATACCAGACTCAACTGAAAGCCTTTGAGATGTCAATTGCAATGGCAAAGCTTTCGGCAAAGTCCCGAAAGGAGGATGACCAGGAATCTGAACGGTAGGTGAGAAGATCGCCAGTGGAGCGTCCCTCACGGAACCCATACTGACGATCAAAAAGAAGATTGTGATAGGAAAGATGCTTTAAAATTGTTCTATTAAGAATTGACTCGAAAACTTTTGAGATACAGGACGTTAAAGCAATTGGACGATAGTTAGATGGTTGGGAATGGTCACCCATCTTTGGAACTGGCTGAATGAGAGCAAACTTCCAGCAAAAGGGAAAGGTACAAGTTGATAGGCCAAGGCGAGAGAGTTTCCCTAGGCAGGGTGTAAACACAGAAGCACAGTACTTGAGAACAACAGGAGGGACTTCATCAGGTCCATATGCCTTGTTAGTATTGAGGCCAGTGATGGCAGAAAATACATCAACTGAAGAAATTTTAATTTCAGTCATGAGGAAGTCAGAGGGGGGAAGTGATGGAGGAACAGCATCGGAATCATCTAAGGTAGAATTGAGGGAGAAAGTCTGAGCGAAGAGATCTGCTTTATCAGTACAAGAAATAGCTACAGAACCATCAGAGTAGAAAAGAGGAGGGAAAGATGATGAGGTAAAGTTGTTAGAAAGGTTTTTGGCAAGGTGCCAGGAAGAGCGGGAAGAATTCGAGTAGGAGAGTTGAGAGCATTTAGTATGGATGAAATTATTTTTAGCAGAGCAAAGAACAGACTTAGCACGATTCCGGGCAGAAACAAAAAGATGATGTGATTCAGGGGTGGATGGCTCTGGTACCTTTTATAGGTCCTCTCCTTGTTGTGGACAGCATTAGAACAAGCGTGATTAAACCAAGGCTTTCTTGCATTAGTCAAAGGATATGAGAAAGGAATGTATTCTTCCAAGCCTGAGAGAATAACCTCCGTAATGCGCAAGCCACACTCAGATGGCTCACGGCCATGGAAGCACTATTCATTCCAGGGAAAATCAAAGAAGTACTGCCTGAGGGCCTCCCAATCAGCAGCTCCAAAGTGCCACAGATGACGTTTCTTTGGAGGGTCCACAGGCCGTACCGGAGTGATAGAACAGGTTAAGGTGATAAGGTTGTGAGCGGAGGAGCCCAACAGAGATAAAAGATTAACAGTGTAAGCAGAAGGATTAGTTGTAAGGAAGAGGTCAAGTATGTTGGAACTCTCTCCAAGGCGGTCAGGGATATGGGTAGGGTGCTGTACAAGCTGCTCTAGGTCATTAAGGATAGAAAAGATGTAAGCTTGTTCACCAGGTGAATCAGTGAAAGGAAAGGAGAGCCAAAGGTGGTGATGAATATTGAAATCTCCTAAAATGAGGATTTTATAGAAAGGAGAAATGGATAGAATGTGTTCCATCATTGAAGTAAGATAGTCGAAGAGTTTTTGATAGTCAGTAGAATTAGGGGATAAGTAAACAGTACAGATATATTAGTCAGAGAATGACAGGGAAACCGAAGCCAGAGTGTAGAGAATTCAGAAGAATCGAGTTCAAGAACACGAGAGCAAGATAAGTCATTCGTTATATATTGACAACAGCCACCTTTGGCTTTGAAATGAGTTTCGTATAGAGAAAGTAGGAGGATACAGAAAAAGGTTTGCTGTCCATTGCCTCAGACAGCTGAGTCTCAGTTAGAAAGAGCAGGTGAGGTTTAGAGGAGGAGAGGTGGTGCTCAACAGAGCGAAGGTTAGAGGAAAGGCCACGAATGTTGCAGAAATGAGGAAGAAGTTAGTCAGACAGTGGTTCCAGGCAGCTCAAGTCTTCACCAAGAGAGGGACATAAGGTGAGAGCATTTATGGTCCCCCCCCCCCTTGGGACTCCGAGGCTGTGTGTTGAGTAGCCATTTTTTTTTTTTTTTTTTGGGGGGGGAAAAGGAAGTGTAGTGTGTACTGTGCATGTAGTTTGGTGTAGATAGAGAAATTTATATTAGAGAGCATGTTGGCCTACTCTCTGTGTTACTGAGACACTGAAAACCTTCACCGACTCAGTCTGACTGGAGGGCTTTAATCACCCACTAAACTACCAGGCGCCAAGATTTGGTTATATGGTTACCACCCAGCGTAGTAAATGGTTTCCTGGTATACAGGAAATCATTTGGCTTGTCACTCAGTGTAGAGTCACCCACAGGCAGAATGAAGAGGAAAGAATGAAGGAAAAAAAGACAGAAGAGTGAGTGTAATGTCACCTGTAGGCAGAAGAAAGAGAAAAGAATGAAGGAAACAAAGACAGTAGAGGATGGATGGAAAAAATGATGGAGGAGAGGAAAGGGCAGACACCCAAGAGCAGCACTACATGGAGTGAGTGGATGGTGGGCGCCCCCTCCTACCGCAAACAATGGGAAAGGGACATCTGACCACGGCTCCATGTTCATCCCCTTCCATGTATCCATACAACCCCCTGGAAACAACTCGCCACGGGAATCACAACGTTACACCGGAACTAAATTTTTCTTCTCCCCATTTCTCCCTCATGAATATTTTTGCCTCCTTTCTTTTTATCACCTTCTCCTTTGCTACCATGACGTTGTTTAAAAAGTTCATTATTTTTTTGGTTTCCATTCGTAGTCTTGGCAGCTTTAGTATTCCATTCACCAGATTATTTTATGCTCTTGGCCAGCTCGTGCTACCCTTATTGTTAGTCGCGTTATCTTGCTTGGTATCTTGTTTGATTGTGGCAGGCACTTCTACTCTTCAGAATCAACCAATTTCGGCCAAACTTGGACACAATGACCAGCCTACGACCTAGTTGTGTGTGCAAGATTTTGGTTGCTGGGCAACTCCTTGTTGCCTAGCAAAGGCCAACAACTCTTTTTTCGTACTTTTCACGTTTTGAGCTGTAGAAGCATTACTAACGTGCGTAGAACGCTCTGACTTCTTTAGGCGTAATCTTGAGGTCATTCCCTATCGGTAGTGTTCCATCCATTCTTCCCCTCTCTCCTCTTGTTTTCGAGTGGCAACCTTGTGATGACTGGCCACAGCGTCCCTAGACACCAGTACTGGTTTTCACAAATGCCCCTCCCCCCCAGTTCCCCAGGGGCTCGATGGAGCGGAATGAAAGTTGACATACTTATAGACATTGACTGGTACTACAACTTTCGACGTACACCTATGTGCTACATTAGCTAGGTCAGGGGCTAAAGGTCATCAAATGCAAAAACGGTGACAATAGCTACAATCACGACTATGTTCGCACGAAATACAAAGATTCCGAAGATTATTACGCGAGGGCCATGATTCTTGGATGGAATATTGCACTCGAGTACCTCCATAGAGAAATCACTTTTAGTATCGAAACTCACTTCCAGTCGCTGACAAAGCTTGGTCCGCCTAGAGCTGGCCACAGTCTCCTACCGGCTTGTGTAGATGATTATGACTGTGCTAAATCGAACAAGACTTTAATCTTCTCTCTCTCTTTCTCTCTCTCTCTCTCTCTCTCTCTCTCTCTCTCAACCTCCACCCATCTCCTTTTCGCTTTCTAGTTTCGATTTCCAATTTCACCACTTTTCCTACACACAGAACACTCAAAATGGTATTATTTTTTCCTCATCTTTTCTCACGTCTCACAACGAAGAATATATATATATATATATATATATATATATTTATATTTATATATATATATATATATATATATATATATATATATTTATATATTGTTACGGAACAGAGAAAGATAATGTACACTTTAAGTGAGAATACTAAAAATCACTACTGTCCCGTAAAGTTCCAGGTTCAAAACAAAAGAGTTAGGTAAAATTACAAGTTAAAGTTTAATGCTCAAACTAACAACAAAACATTCAGGACTCATAAGGATAATGTAATGGCAAAAAACAGGTTAAATATATGGTTAACTGCAATAGCCTCTATTAACACGAAATTAGCATGAGTAAATTTATCTAAGTCAGCCCTGATAAAATGATAATACCGGATAATACTCAGTGAATGCAAGATATATTATTACAGATACAAAATATTATCAAAAATGACTGACAAAAACACATGAATCACAAAAACCTTACTAGGTCTAAGAATTAACACCTTACGCTACACAGTACAAGAAAAAATGCAATAACACTTATACTCAAATTACATGGCTGCTAGATGGTTGGAGACTTCCTGAGCACTCACAATAATAACAACTGTACAGGGGAGGACAGAGATGTGAACAAAATGAGGAGTAGATCTAAGTGGCAATAATGCAGAGACTGAGCTCATTATATAGGGGTCGGCAGAGCTTGATACAACTTGTAAGAAGGACGCGCAAATGAAGCCATGGGGACAAAGGGTTGACAATCCTGCTCTGAACAACAGAAAGAACAACTTACTCTACTATAAGGGAGGAGGGGGGGGGGAGTGAGGTAGAACACGCTCGTGATCAAACATGCAGCATACTGTACGTTAGAATTACACAAAGGATGATGAAATCATAGGCTATGTAACACCTCCCCACAAAGAAAAGAAATTTACAAAGGAAATTTCTTATTACTCTAAAACAATCTGTCTAAAGTCTAGATAAGCAATCTGCAATAACATTTTCTTTCCCCTTGACATGTTCTATGTCTAATGAATACTCCTGAAGAAGTAGACTCCATCTTGTCAATCTCTGATTTTTATCTTTAAACTTACTAAGGAATTTCAGTGGGTTATGATCGGTATAAATGACTATGGGGTCAAAACCAGAACACAAATAAAATGAAAAATGCTGTAAACCCAAAATCAAGGCCAAAAGCTCTTTCTCAATAGTTGAGTAGTTCTTTTGAGGTGGAGTGAACTTCTTACTGTAATAAGATACAGGGTGTTGAATACCCTGATCATCCTCTTGCAGCAAAACAGCCCCAGCTCCTGTATCACTTGCATCAATAGCCATCTTAAAAGGCTTAGCAAAATTTGGAGTAGCGAGCACTGGCTGACTTAATAGGATAGCTTTAAGTTTGTTGAAAGAGGATTCACAGTTATCGGTCCAGACAAATTTAACTCCCTTTTTCAGTAGGTCTGTAAGTGGTGATACAAGAATTGAAAAGTTAAGAATAAATCTCCTGTAATAACCTACCATTCCCAAAAATCTTTGTAGCTCTTTCCTACTTTTAGGTCTGGGAAGATCACTTATAACCTGAACCTTAGCTGCTGGTGGTGCAACATGTCCATCACCAATCACGTACCCAAGGTACTGAACTTTAGCTTGACCAAACTCACACTTTGATAAATTAGCTACAAGATTAGCCTGAACCAAACGGTCAAGAAATTTACTGACATGGCATAGGTGATCTTTCCAGTTGTCACTGAAGATTAATACATCATCAATATAAACAACACACCCTGCCAAACCCTCTGCTACAACATTCATGAGCTTCTGAAATGTGGCTGGTGCATTCTTCATACCATATGGCATTACAGAACAAGCAAAAGTCTTTCCTAGCGTTACAAAACATGAGATCTCCCTAGCACGTTCAGTCATAGGTACTTGCCAGTATCCCTTTAACAAATCAAACTTACTTATGTACCTAGCCTTTCCGATCTTGTCTATGCAATCTTCCACGTGAGGGAGAGGGTAAGTGTCTGTTTCGGTTATCTGATTAACACGTCTGTAGTCGATGCAAAGCCACTGTGACCCACCTGGCTTAGGGACTAGAGTGACAGGAGAACTCCACTCGCTCTGACAGGGCTCAATCATCTTGTGGTCCAACAGGTAGCCAAGCTCCTTCTGGATGAGAGGAACTTTCACTGGGTTCACACGGTAAGGAGGCGGTTTAATTGGCTTTGCGTCTCCAACATCGACATCATGCATCAACACAGTGGTTCTTCCTGGAGTGGCACGGAACACTTGCGGGTACTCCTGCAGTAATGCCGAAAACTCCTGCCTTTCCTCGGGAGCTAGATGAGAAAGCCTAGTCTGGTGATCATTCATGATATCAGGATTCTTCCCCAAACTATCACTCAGGCTCATACTGCATGGGAGAGCTTCACTTGCAGACTCGGGTGGAACAGCTACGGTGCAGACTGGGTTATTTTCGTCCCGCCTGTGATATAACTTTAGCATGTTGATGTGACAAAGTTGCTTGTTCTTTCTACGATCTGGTGTGGCGATGACATAGTTGACATCACTGAGTTTCTTCTCCATGAAATAAGGACCACTAAACTTGGCTTGAAGAGGTTGCCCATGCAGCGGTAGCAGAATCGAAACCTGATCTCCTGGCTGAAAGTGGCGTAACCTGGACTTCTTATCATACCAAGTTTTCATCTTCTCCTGAGCAGCTCCTAAATTCTCTCTCGCCAGCTGTAAAGCAGTGGACAGCCGTTCTTTGAACTTCATCATATACTCCAGCAGGTTGACGTCATCTTCCTCCGACAGCCAGCATTCCTTGAGTAGCTTAAGGGGTCCTCTTACTTCATGGCCAAACAGTAGTTCAAAAGGTGAGAAGCCCAGTGATTCATTTGGAGATTCTCTTGCGGCAAATACAACGAATGGAAGACCTTTATCCCAGTCTTTCTGATGTTCCAAACAGTATTTCTTGAGCATCGATTTGAGTGTTTGATGATATCTCTCCAACGCTCCTTGAGTCTGGGGATGGTAAGCTGAAGACGTGATCTGGGTGATGCCCAACTCTTTCCGAGACTGCTTGAAAACATTTGACATGAAATTACTTCCCCGGTCGGACTGTACCTCCTTGGGCAGACCAAACCTTGTGAAGAACCCTAGCATTTCCTTAACCACGTTCTTTGCTTAGATATTTAAGTGGAATGGCTTCAGGATAACGAGTAGCCATATCAATCAGGGTCAACACATAAGAAAATCCTAAAGAAGTCTTAGGAAGAGGGCCCACAATATCCACCAACACACGGGTGAAAGGCGCCTCAAAAGGAGGAATGGGAACTAGAGGTGCAACCTTTTCGGTCTGATTACACTTCCCCACAACTTGACAGGTGTGACAAGACTTACAATACCAGGAAACATCCCTGAAGATACCTGGCCAGTAGAAATGTTTCAAAATGCGTGCCACAGTCTTCCTCACTCCAAGGTGTCCTGCCAAACTGGAATCATGAGCCACTCTAATGATATCCTGCCTACAAACACGAGGGATGACAACTTGATGTACAACCTCCCATTCACAGTCGGCTGATGCTGTTGGGGGTCTCCACTTCCTCATAAGTACTCCTGACTTTATATAATAACAAGTAGAAGCACCAGCTGACTCTTCCTCACTGCAAGCAGAGTTAGCTAGACCTTTCAACTCAGGGTCAGCAACCCGCAACTCAACCAACTCTTGACGAGACAAATTATCAACACTACGGGGTACTGCCTCATCTGGTGAGTGGTCCAAATTAGCAAGAAAAGTGTCAGCAAGGATAACATCATCATCATCATTATCCTCTAAGTCACCAGTAACTTTAGACTTAGCCCTAGTGACAGCACATGCAGGGAACACATCAGGGACATCACAATCCTGGGCTGCAGCCACTGGCTCACTAGACAACTGAGAAGCTGGACACACTTGACTTCCACCAATATCATTTCCAAGTAAGAAAGTTACACCTGACATTGGGATTGTCTCAACCAACCCAACCATAACGGAACCATTAACAAAACCAGACTCTAAATTCACTCTGCACAGAGGGACAGAGAAGTAATTATTCCCTACACCTTGTAAGATTACGGTTTCATCAGAGGAATTAACATGAGAGCCTAGAACACTGGTCAGCATAAGGGATTGGCAAGCACCTGTATCACGATATATTTGAACTGATTTCCTGTCATTACTGTCCAGAGGACTGACAAAACCATCAGACAGGAAATTAACACATGAACTCTTGAGAGCGTCACCCACGTTACTGCTCAAAAGAGGAGCTTCATCATGAGGATTTAATTTACCCCTCAAAGCATGTTCAGTTAACTCAGTTAAAGAATTCTGGGAACTCTCAAGGGTGGACACTAGACCAATTGACTGAATATTTAAAGACTCCTTTTTGTTCACATCACGCTGTCTCCTGAAACATTTCTCCGTAGTATGACCAAGCTTACTACAATAAGTACATTTACTTTTCTGAAATCTAGAGGTGAAGCTGGTATTTACTTCCTGGGAAACATCATCTTTATTCTCTTTCCTGTTACCTGTACTCTGAGTAGAGGCAACGTACTTACTCTCAGCTTTCCCTTTTTCTTTAGAATATCTCTTGTGAATGAGAACATATTCATCAGCTAAAACTGCAGCATCAGACAATTTATCTAGTCTTCTCTCATCAAGATATAGGCTTACATCTTTATAAATACACCTTTTGAAGTCCTCCAGCAAAATCATCTGCTTAAATTTACCAAAATCAGAATCCACATTCTTAGAATTTAACCACTGCTCTAACAGATCTTCTTTGATTTTTGCATACTCAACATGGGATTGCTTATCTTGCTTATAAGTTGTCCTAAATTTTACTCTATAGGCTTGAGGAACAAGCTCATAGGCCTTAAGAATCAAGCTCCTAACTACATCATAATTATCAGATTGATCCTGAGGCAAAGATGCATAAGTTACTTGAGCTTTACCGGTGAGAACAGTTTGAAGGAGTACTGGCCAATACTTTTGGGCCAATTAAAACCTGTAGCTACCCTCTCAAACAACTGAAAATACTTTGTTAAATCAGATTCATTAAAAGGAGGGACAAGTTTAACATTTTTAGCCACATCAAAATCATCAGAGCTAGATGATCCAGTTCCACCTTGTTTCATGCGATACTCATGGTCTGCCTGAATCCTAGCAAGTTCAACTTGTGCCTCAGCCTCCTTAGCACGGGCCTCCTGCAGGGCTAGCTGTAACTTAGCTAACTCAATCTGCGTTTGCTCATTTGGAGGAGTTACATTAAACAAGCTTTCATTAATCATGTCAACAATTTGATCTTTAGAATGATGAGAGCGAACAACAATTCCCAATTGTTGAGCAACAAGCTTAAGTTCATTCTTTGTTCTGTTTTCTACATCACATACTGTTTGCACATTTGACAAAAAATCTTTGGCTTCATCAAGCGTAGTAATAGTAGACATCATGAATAAATCACAGTCACAAAATATCAAGCAATATCCTTATGATAATATCCTGAATATCATGATAAGAGGTCGCCAAATTTATGTTACGGAACAGAGAAAAATAATGTACACTTTAAGTTAGAATACTAAAAATCACTACTGTCCCGTAAAGTTCCAGGTTCAAAACAAAAGAGTTAGGTAAAATTACAAGTTAAAGTTTAATGCTCAAACTAACAACAAAACATTCAGGACTCATAAGGATAATGTAATGGCAAAAAACAGGTTAAATATATGGTTAACTGCAATAGCCTCTATTAACACGAAATTAGCATGAGTAAATTTATCTAAATCAGCCCTGATAAAATGATAATACCGGATAATACTCAGTGAATGCAAGATATATTATTACAGATACAAAATATTATCAAAAATGACTGACAAAAACACATGAATCAAAAAAACCTTACTAGGCCTAAGAATTAACACTTTACGCTACACAGTACAAGAAAAAATGCAATAACACTTATACCGAAATTACACAGCTGCTAGATGGTTGGAGACTTCCTGAGCACTCACAATAATAACAACTGTACAGGGGAGGACAGAGATGTGAACAAAATGAGGAGTAGATCTAAGTGGCAATAATGCAGAGACTGAGCTCATTATATAGGGGCCGGCAGAGCTTGATACAACTTGTAAGAAGGACGCGCAAATGAAGCCATGGGGACAAAGGGTTGACAGTCCTGCTCTGAACAACAGAAAGAATGATTTACTCTACTATAAGGGAGGAGGGGGGGGAGTGAGGTAGAACACGCTCGTGATCAAACATGCAGCATACTGTACGTTAGAATTACACAAAGGATGATGAAATCATAGGCTATGTAACGATATATATATATATATATATATATATATATATATATATATATATATATATATATATATATATATATATATATATATATATATATATATATATATATATATATATATATATGCAATGTATCTACATCCACTCACAACGTTAAGAGAATCAAAGCTTCTGTTTCGGAAGAAAGAACAATTTTATTTCCCATCCATGCTGGTGGCCCCTCCCCCCGCTTTGCCTTGACCCATTCTTTCACCTTGCTCAGACCACAGCTACTTGCCACGTCTCTCCAATTTGGAGTATACCAGCAAGGGTCTCGAAAGTGCATAATAGAGCGGCCTGTCCATATCAGGCATTTGCTTGGTGGTCTCTTCTACATATACCGGTATAAATCTCATTCTATACAATGTCATCCATCTTGACTTATTATTCCCCTTAGTTCGATCAGGCATGTCTTAATATATTCAGTTCTGGTCATTTCCCACCAGAGGGAGTAACTATAGTCTCTATTAACGCCTTTACTAATAGAGAATATATCTAAACAAAAATCGCGTGATGGTATCAAGAACAGGATATAAACTACGTCATCAAAATTACAATATATGGTTAACAGCTAGTGGAAATCAAAAAATATATATTAACTTATTTTCGGACGTTCTCATTTACTTCACTAGGTTGAAAGGTGGTAAATTAAAGACATATAATAGTAAGGCTTGACCGATGCAGGTTAATTGCTGGTGTTTCTCCTTCACGTATTCCTCCCATTGATCGTCACAGACCCCCACCCCTTACCTTGCACTCCTTTTATCCTCTAATTGTAGGGTCTGGTCTCTTTGAGGTTTTCCTGGAGTTCCATTTGTGTGTTATAATGAGGTTTTCCAGAGGCTTTCATGCATTTCTTTTAATGTGGAGGTAATGGACGTAGGCAAGTGGAAGGTATTATAGTCTTTTTACCTTAGATGTTTGAGAGGCCCAGATATAAGAATAAATTATCTAGGTTCACGTGAGAAGATGATGGCTGGATGTGGTGAGAGAAGGAAGGATGAAAACAGTACGAATTTTGGGACATCACTTTGAAGACCATAACTAAATTTTGACTAGTTTATAAGATATTTACTTTTCCACATTGTTTGTTTCCTGCAACATATCCCGTCTTAGTGTAAATTGTACAATCCCTCTCTCCATTCTTTCCAAAAAGATATCGTAAATTTATATTAAATAATATGTAGCAGGTGCTTTCCGAAAGATAGGTGACTGAATCATTGACTGTAAGATGTCCAGACTGATCCCATTTGGTGCAAACAGTTTCAGGATTTGAATGTCATTAACACCCTTCAGTTTGGCGATGTGCTTTGCCAATTTACGCTTGCTAACTCCTGATTATTTTAGTCTGATTTTGGAGAAATCCTGTAGCAAAATGGTAAATGAAGATTATAT
The DNA here is from genome assembly GCF_032717465.1 of Coenobita brevimanus. NCBI lineage: Eukaryota > Metazoa > Arthropoda > Malacostraca > Decapoda > Coenobitidae > Coenobita > Coenobita brevimanus. The sequence continues at coordinate 8,167,788 of NC_137062.1, read as the reverse complement.
CTCACTTCTTTGTTTCGAAAAGTTTCACCAAAGCACGATTTAAAAAACAGTTACAAAAATACCCCTGTTAATACTATCACAACAGAATAGAGAGAAACATAAGTTAGAATGATCGGTTTCATCACAGTGTACAACTTAGGAAGACCCCAAGTAGAGAACAAGATAAAGAAGGCTACATATACAACCTCCACTTCGAAAACTATATGGCAACACGAATGAAGATGTCTGGAGAACGGAAAACTAAAGTATCAAAATATCCACGAGCTGACGAGGCCAGTCTCCCAAACAAAACCATTCCCCTCCCCAGCACACACACACACACACACACACACACACACACACACACACACACACACCATGCTAATATTACGCAGGTAGTGACAGTGGTGATGTTCGGAAGAAAAATGATGGACGTTTGGATGCGAGCTTTGAAAGGCTTCGGGAGGATGAAATCGCGATGATGGTGTTTGGAGGAAGAGGCAGACAACAGGACCAAGCAAAAGTGTAGAAAAATATTGTAACTGACAAGGGGGAAAAGGAGACATCAGTGTGTGTAAATTGTGGCTCTGATGTAAAAGAATTGTGAGGAAACTGGGGAGTGAGAGAGAGAGAGAGAGAGAGAGAGAAAGGGGGGGGGTGGCGGAAGGAGGAAAAAAGAATCAGAGTATGTGATGCTGGCGATAAAGGCACAGTTATGTACCTCAAATATAAAATCAGAGTTGATGCAGAACATCTAATATCTCCATTTGTTTACCAGCATCACGTCACAAGAGGTAATAATTTCTTAGTTAGTACACGGAAGTAAATATTGACATTATTCCACTGTGCCCCACAATATCCCAACATGTCTTTCTGTTCATCTACTGCTAAAATCATTCTATCTATATTCCTAGGCTGCTTTCCCCCAAAAAGTGGGGTAGCCGAGACAGGACGACACACTCCCAATTTACTCATCAACACACACCTTTATTCGTATCTTAACCCCAAGGGAAGAAGGGACAGATCCTCACCGCACCACACCGCACAAGTGTCAACCGCGCAGTGCAATCAGTTACATCAGAAGCAGGGCCCCATAGCAGACTGGTTTACCCCTGCCACATCATAATGGGCCCATCCTCTTACCCGCACCTGACTGATCAGCTGATCGGACCAAATGTAGGAGAACATCCCATCCGGGCCGTATCACCTTTTATTCATTCACAATTTCTCTCCAATAATCCCTATCATGGGCAGCCACTCTTACTTATTTTACAGACATCTCTTTCGCATCTAACGCTCTGTTCACACTGTGCATCCATCCTATCCGTGGTCTTCCTCTCAGACTTATATTTCTCGCATCAGATCCAGTTATCTTTTTCACCAATAGCTCTTCATCCATTCCTTCCATGTGTCCAAACCATTGCAACACCCTCTGCTGAACTCTATCAGCCATCTCTTGCGTAATTCCAGTTCTCCTTCGCACTTCACCATACCTCACTCGATCCATACGCGTCACTCCGCACATACTCCTCTGACACCTCATCCCCATTACATTCAAACTCTCCGTCTCTGCTACCCCCATATTCCATGTTTCAGCAACATGTAACGTAGACGGTACCACTACACTGTCATACAGCCTTTCTCTTTACATCCATTCTAAGTAAACGACATCTAAACACTTTTTCCATTCTACCCAACTTTAAAAGTCAGATTTGTCATCATTCCGCATTACCCCACAATATTGTCACATTGTCTTCTCATGGTCTTCCACAAATCGTGTTAAGTGTCGTCCTCCACCTCCCGCATGGTATAAAGATTCCATCGTATCTGCAAATATAATTGTGGCTGCAGAATGTTGCCGCTCAGAGCCAAACTGGTGGGTGCTGGCGCTGTCCCACCACCTAAGATTTTCGTCTTTCAGGAAGTCCTCTACAGTAAATGGTGCTTTGACTGACCAACTTCTTTAAAAACAAGCACAAAATATTTCTCTTAGACTATGCATGTTTCGTCTGAAGACATGATGAACATTCTTACATATTCATGGAAACGGAAGAGAAAACTACTTAGACACACATTTTTAGAACACTGTGAATTTTAGTCAGCTCGTACTTGGTAAGAATTGTCTGTGCACAAATTATCACATATCAGGTATATAATCATCACGTAATTCCAGTGTTCATCAGCTTTCATGGAGATCAATAGGTTTCGCGTTCGTGAACATACACCGAGTAAAATACTGAGATACAGTACTATTACAGGGCTGGAAAAAAAAATAATAATAAAATAAAGTTCCATCTCACCTGTACTATTGGGAAATAGTGATCAAGTGGTACCGTAATGGACTATTGACTGAAACTATGAGAGACTGACCCAAAGCTGAGGCAGGGAGCAGTCTGGGATTTCGTGCAAGACCCTTCAGTGTGTTATAAAATCCCCAGCCAATACAGTCAATTAATACCTTGAATGAGGCAGCCCTAACATTCGAAGAAATGGCTACAAGGCAACGACACTGTGGGTGAGATAAGTGCACACACACACACACACACACACACACACACACACACACACACAAGAACGCAGGTGATGTCACGTAAATCATCACGATTCTTACATTATTTACCCGAGTTTGTTTATCTGTCAGTCATGCAAAAAACAATTATCCTTTCTTCACTTTTTCTCTTGAGGCCACATTGCTACGATTTGCATGTGCTGAGTTACATGTTACTGAGGTGAGCAAAATTTGGTTTGGTGTGTGGTGGTGGTGTTGAGTTACAGGTTACTGAGGCAGGCAAGGTTTGGTTTGGTTATGGTGTGTGGTGGTGATGTTGAGTTACAGGTTATTGAGGCAGGCAAGGTTTGGTTTGGTTATGGTGTGTGGTGGTGGTGTTGAGTTACAGGTTATTGAGGCAGGCAGGGTTTGGTTTGGTTATGGTGTGTGGTGGTGGTGTTGAGTTACAGGTTATTGAGGCAGGCAAGGTTTGGTTTGGTTATGGTGTGTGGTGGTGTCGTAAAGACTTTGTAGTTAATTGTAGAGAAGTATATGTTAGACTTGTGGTCGAGCGGCTTTTATATCTTGTAGTAGTTTTCCCACCAGATGTCATGTAGTGACGGGAGAGGTAAAGAATAGTATGGGACTATCTTTATTTGTCTTGGAAATATTAAACAGGTATAATAGTATAAGTCCTGGGTAGCTACCTCCCTGTCTCGCTATCTCTCTCTCTCTCTCTGTTCTCAAGCTAATCTCCGTCTCGACCTCTCTATAGGGTCGCTTGTCTCCTTCTAAACTCTCTTTCCTCACATCTCGTGTAGTAGGGTGTGTGTGTCACGTATCTTCCTCGTGGCAACAGAACTTTCTCACGAGAGGACTGCTGACAGCTAACTGAATCATCTTACTGGCCGCTGTCGTCAGCTTTCCCCCGTGTAAGCGTTTAGCGCTGCTCGCTTCTCGCAAACACAACACCTTCTCATCGTTTGACTTCCTGCTTCTATCTGTCTCTCTATCTATCTATTTATCTATCTATTTATTATGTAGTCCTATATTTGCTCGGCCGCGCGAAAATGACGTACCATCGACATTTAATAGTTATAATATATTAATACATACTACATACACATTATAATGAACTTATAAGCTAATTAAGTGAAATACATAATATTGTAAAGTAACATAATTGTATGAATATTGTATACATATATTATGCATAGTAAATAGTGATTATTCAGTAATATTACATTTTAAATAAGTTGAATACATATTGGAATAAATGCATTAAAGTAAATTATTTAACTGTAATACAGTATGTACTTGGGTTATTATAGTGAATTGCATACATGCAAGAATAAAAATAGTTTAAAATTAAGAATATTGTAAGAGTTACTAATATTTCATTTAAAGATAATGGTACTGGTCTGCCATATATGGGTCATTCTTCTTTGTGTTATTATTATTATTATTATTATTATTATTTTTTTTTTTATATATATAATTAATACTATATACAAAATATATACACTTCATTCAGGGTGGTTAACTGTGATGTTAACTCTCCCCCCACTAAACAATGACTCCAAATTAGCAATTCTTGCATGCATTCTGTGCATGGCCAACAGCAATACTGCAACAACAATGCAGATAATTATGAAGACAGAAGGTGCTTGGCTATACACATAATATGGGTTGAACATACTCAAACTCAAATCTTCCCAGGGCTTCATTGTTTCATTGATCAGCTGCATAGTTTCAAACTTAGGTGAAGTCAGCTTAATACTTGTGCTCATGTTTAAGTCCATATCAGGCAGTGGGTGGAAATGTTTGTGTGTATGATTGAGGATGGCGTAGTGATTGATGGTGGAAAAAGTAGACATGGATGGTGTAAATACCGCACAGTAGTCTGGTGCTATGTATAATCCTGAGGCTGATGTATGAGATGGTGGTATATCTGGACAGACTATGTAAACTGATGTGTTATGAGGGAAATAAAAAAACTGCGAGTGTCCAATGCGTTGATGGTGTACAAGTTTATCTGGAGCAAAAGTGAAGTTGCAATGATGATGAATATTGTTATTGCTGATGATAGCCATTTCACAAGGGACCGTATCAGTAGGCTGAAACGTGAAAATGTACGCAGGACAAAGATGAACAGCATGTAAGGATGTGCGGCACTTTCGCTCAATCGTTGACTCACTTGCGAAAGTGACAGTGTCTCGTCTCTTGGAGACCATGATGAGTTCGGTGTCTGTGTTGATGTTGATGATGACTAAAGTGTTGTTGTTTCTATAGGGGAAGGGGTGTATTTGGTATACTGTGAACAGGTCTTCCGTGATGAATGGTACATGAACTATCACTGATGTTGGTGTTAGTGTTGCTTCCAAGTACGGGTAATATTGCATAAATTCCCTACTGCGGAACAATGGCTTCAATTTATGTGTATGTATGCCTTGACTAACTATCTGACGTAGCTCATGAACTGGGAGTAAGTCATTTGTGATCTTGCCATCACCAGCATTCGAAATTCCTTGCATAAGTGCCCTGAAATGATCTCTAGTGTTCTCTAATTGTAGTAGAATCGTGTCAATATGTTCTGTGATGATGGAGAAGTGCTGGAAAAGGGTAACGTTACCCTCCAAGTTATTTATTTTATCTATACTCTCGAGAGCTACGTTTTCTGCTTGTTTCAGATTTTTCACAATTGTTTTCATTGCTGAGTTCTGTCCTGTGATGAATTTATCTTGGTATGTTAGTACCTGAGCTATCTTATTAAATTTTTTGTTTATTTCTTTAAGGTCATCCTCTGTAGCCAATCCAAAGATGTTCCCAAGAATTGCGCCGCCCAGATCGAACAAACCGCGCTTTTGGCGAGTACGTGTGATGTTGTTCCTGTCGCTCAGCACCTCTGTTCCAGAAGATGGGAGATCTTGGATCATGACGAGCATAGTTGACTTCGCCTGTTCTAGTTTCCATTTCGCTAACTTCACCATTTCATCCACTTCCTTGGTGATATGTGATTGTGAAACATAATTCCCTATCTTGAAGTCCAGAGTTCGCATCGGCGTCGCAAGTCTTTCTATATAAGTAGGTAAGTCATACAAGTAATCTAGACTTATTTCAGTACTCATGACATCCTTGACGATTGTAGTCGTGGCCGTTGGAGCTATGAGGCATCCTTGTCGTACTATATGCTTGGGGTCTAGGTGCGCATATACTCTTACTATATATAGGAGAATCCATAGCATAAGTCCCTTCATCGTAACCTACCGAAAAAAAAAATCTATTAATTTCCTATAAAGCTGTGGTTGATGATAGTGATGATGTGCGTTACGGTTGGCTGTTATTTCATTTATAGAAGGAGTTTAAATCGATATTTAATTCTCGTAAATGATGTACTGTAGATTTCATTGGAATAGTTGCACCTATGTTCGATTGTTTGGTATATGACCTTAATTTCTTTTTGTAATCATTGTTGTGTTCTTGCTTGGTTTCTTGAGGTACGTTCACCTGTTCGGTTGTATCCGAGGCTGAATAATTATGTGATAATTCCCTTGAAACTCGTTTTAAATGGTCAATATGAACTTGTTTTTCCTCGCCACTTGAAAGTGACTTAATTAAAACTTTGTTTGCCTTTATGTTAATTACTCTGTATGGGCCCTCAAATTTAGGGGATAATTTATTGTCTCTCGTATGAATGACTCCGTAAACAATGTCTCCTAAGCTGATAGGTGAATCTTTTGCCTTTTTGTTAAATGCCTCCGTCATTTCTTCCTTGGACATCGTTAATTGTTTTTGCACTCTTTTGTGAATGTCCTGGAATTCACGTAAACGGAGTTTAGAGTAATCATCGTAATTGTATATAGGCATGCTGTCACCTTCTAGGAGCTCATATGGTAATTTTTTATCTGTGCCATATATAATGAAATGTGGTGTGTCACCAATGGATTTATTTATAGACCCATTAATGGAGGCCTCTACTCTGGGAATCCAATCATCCCAGCTTGCATAATTTTCACTGAGAATGTGTCGTAGCACATCTAATACCTTTTTATTTTGTCTCTCTACCAACCCATTCGATGCTGGGTGATAGGCCAAAACGTTAACCTTTTTAATGTTGTATTGTTTACATATTTCTTGTAAGATCTCAGAATTAAATTCTCCTCCATTATCACTTATTAGTACCTTAGGGGTAGTAAAGCGACATATTACATTATCTGTTATTGCCTTTGCTACTGTCTCTGCTGTCTTATCTTTAATTGGAGCTAAAATGACATAACGGGAAAAATGATCCGTTGCTACGAATAAGTATAGGTTATTATTGTATGATAATGGCATCTTGAGTAAATCAACAGCGACAACGTCCCATGGCTGATGTGGTACTGGGTAATTACCCATCGGTGCAGGTGTGATTGGGTATCCTTTGTGTTTCGCACATGATTCGCATCTGTCTATATGATTGTGTATATCTCTTCGTAATGAAGGCCAGTAATATAATAGCTGGGCTTGGTTGAATGTCTTATCCTTTCCAGGGTGTCCTGCATGTGGGCTGTCGTGTATCATTCGTAATACTTGGGGTATCATGTCATTAGGTACTACCAACTGGTTAGTATTTCTTTGGCGTTTTGGTTGTTTAGAGTTAATTTTGTATAATGTATTATTGACCATTGTGAATTGTTCAAGTGGGACATGCAGTTTGGGTAATTGTATGTCATCTCCACTTTCTAACTTGTATATTACTTTTGACCATACTGGGTCAAGTCTTTGTGCCTTTGCGATATCCTCGTGGTTTGGGATATTTCCTTTGAGATCTAACGCCGCAACCTGAATTGTGTTCGGGTTCCTAGATAATGCGTCAGCTACTATATTCATTTTACCTTGTATATAATGTATTTGTACATTGTAGTTTTCAACTGTACATTTCCATCTTGCTCTCCTCCCAGAAAGGAGTTTTTCTTTAAACATACCCACCAGTGGTTTATGGTCGGTGAATAAGTGGATTTCGTAACCATATACCAAATCTCGAAACTTTTGTAATGCAAAAATCACTGCAAGTGCCTCTAAGTCTGTAGTGCTATAATTTTTCTCCGCACCTCTTGTTTGTCTGCTGGCAAATGCAATTGGTTGATTCTTTCCTCTTTTATCTTCCTGCATCAGTACAGCCCCTAATCCTTTAACTGATGCGTCTGTACAAATAAGAAATGATTTCGTGTAATCTGGATATGCTAAACAAGGTGCATTCGTTAGTTTAATTTTTAGATTGTTAAATGCCCTTTTTTGTTCTTCTTCCCATTGGAATACAGCATCTTTTTTGAGTAGTTGGAATAGAGGGAAGGCTATATGAGAGAACTGTGGTACGAAGGACCTATAGTACCCAGCCAGACCTAGAATTGTCTAACTTCGTCAGTCGTAGTGGGTTCAGGAAAATCTCTCACTGCCTGTATTTTGTCATCAGTGGTGTGAATACCATCAGAGCTTAATTTGTGGCCTAAGAAATTTATTTCCTTAAAGCAAAATTTGCATTTAGAAAGTTTAATTTTTAATCCAGCATCACTAAGCTTTTGTAAGAGTAAGTCTAATTTCCTGAGATGATCCTTAATATTCTTCGTTGCGATAATAATATCGTCAAGATAAACAAATATTCCTTGTCCTAAAATTCCGGACAATACGTAATTCATAAGACGCTGGAACGTACCAGGGGCTGTCCTCAGTCCCATTGGCATTCTTGTATATTGATAATGGCCTCTGTTTGTTGAAAAGGCAGTGTATTTACGTGACTCCTGAGATACCGGAATCTGATAGTATCCGTTTAGGAGATCGATGGTCGAGAATATATTATTCTCAGGACCAATATTCTGTAGAACATCACTTAGCAATGGCATGGGAAATCTGTCTGGGATGGTGTGATTATTTAGTTTACGGTAATCTACTACCGCACGCATTTCTCCATTTCTCTTGGGCACAAAGAAAAGGGGAGCGTTCCACGGAGAAACTGAAGGCTCAATAATTCCAAGCTTTAACATTTCATCGACATACTGATTAGCAAGTGTACGTTGGGAGTGTGGTATGCGATAAGCTGGTACGAAAATTGGTGGTGTTTCTGGGTGCACATTAATCATGTGATTAATCAAGTTAGTACACCCTAATCGTTCTCCGGGCAAGGCTACGGTGTCCCTGTGTGTTTCCAGCAGGGTTAACAAATCATTTTCTTCGTCAAATTCACCTGAGTGAATTAAATTCTCTTTATTCTTTCTCTATCCGTAGATTTTATCTCACTTGTTACTCCACCAATATTTATTTCCTTCACAGGGGCGAAACATTTTTCAATATTAACTATGCAAGTTCCCTTCTTCAACTGAACTTCCCCATTCATGTGATTAATAATGAATATCTGAGTTAGCCCTTCGTCGTTCGTATGACATAATGCGTTTTCTACTGACAATCCTTTTTACTTTACATAATTCTTCTAAGACAAGAACAGTACTATTCCGTAATTTGCTCTTTATGGTAACCTTCATGTATGAATTAGGTGGTATAACCAAATCATTAGTGAGATGGGCTGGAAAAATTGATAAATCAGTACTGTTAGCCGGGTCACTAATTCTGGAGGATGGGGTTGCTGGTGTAAGTGGATCTATACACTCATCTGTTTGTGTATGTTTGTTTAAGCCTTTAATATTACCAATTCTTTTTGGCTCTCTTCTACCAATCGGTGAGGGCTCTGAAAGTATTTCCTCTATAAATTCATTATCAAAGTCTATTCCATTCATTTGTGGGAGTATAGTTATGTTCTCAGTTCTCATGGATCTTAAGCCCAGTAACATATGAGCTTTAATTGCTAAGTTTTCAACGATATAGAACAATGCAGAGAATGGTCTTGTAGTTTCTGTGAAACTGAGATTTAATCTTATCATACCTTTTACTGTAATCTCTTGACCATCTACTGTGTTTAATTCTAAATCAGCTTCATCCAAAAAAGTTACTTTCTTTTTATTTTTAAGAATTCTATTTAGTTCTTCATGTGTTATTAAGTTCACTGGAGAGCCTGTATCTAAAAATAAGGAAACGTTTTGATCCTCACATACAGCTGGTATCAAGATACACTCATTTCCCAACATGCCTCCTATGTGAAGTTTAACCTTGTTCTTTTTTATGTTTGTTCGTTTTTTGTCATGACTTGGTCTTCCCCCGATTTGAACATAGACACAATTTTTTCTACTGTTTTGCAATCACTAGTCCAGTGCCCTTGGTATCTATGATGCCTACAGTAAGGACCAAACCCTTGTGTCTTTTGATTATCCTCTTTGCCTTGATAAAGCATTCATACCTTGTGTGTCCTGGTTTTGCACAGTAATGACACAGAATGGACCTATCCCTTGACTGTGACCTACGAGGTGATTTCCCATAAAAAGTGTTGTTTATAGCGCGAGACCTGCTCGGGCTGCGCGAAAACTTATGAAACTGCCTGTAGGAAGGCGTGTGGGAACGAGGTCTAGGCATCTTTGTCTGTTTGGACTGCCTCATTTCAGGTCGCGATCGATTTTGTTCTCTGTTTGGGGTCGGTGTTGATGTTTTCACAGCTGATACTGTCTCAGGTACCCTGATTCTACCAGAATGTGCATGTGTGTCGACCACACCTGCTTTACTGCACTGCATCTCTACCTCGTTCATTAAGTCTAGTAAGCACATTCCAGGGATGTACGCGATTGTTTTGGCGATCTTAAGGGTTCTATCAGGTAATTTACACAAGGCAGCTACATAACCAATGATGTCCACGACGAGGTCTGGGGACATCTTTCCATCATCTGTTATCCACTTAGAATTCTCCAGAGTAGCTAATAGGGTTCTCTTGATTGTGGAGACATCAGCAGTTATTTCACTGAGCACATGGTTTGTAGTGTGCTCCCTTACAAGATCTACAATTTTATGTAATTCTGGAATTATACCTGGCAAGAAGTTCATACCTCCAGAAAATTTCTTCAGAAATTCAGTTTTAAATTCATCATATGTCCTAGCACGATGTAGCTTATCGGAGCGCAATAAATTGCTTGCTGGACATCTTTCCTGGCTTATGCAAGATGAAAAAATAGCAATTTTCTCTTGTTCATCTAGTATATGGCGCTTGATGAACATTTGTTCGCACTGACTGATTAATGAAATGACATCAATGCGATCCTTGTCTGTGCCAGAGAATTTTGGGGCAGTCTTATCCTCGTGATACACAAAAACGTGAGGTGTGGTTTTTAGATCAGCAGTATTTGTTTCTTGATTCATCTTTAATGATTGCCCTGTTAATTCAACTTGTACGAGTTTATCGTTATGTGAGGGAATGGTAGAATATGTATGACCGGACCGGTGAACCCTGTTAAGTATATTGGCATACGTATTTAAGGCAGCTGCGAAGTCGATACTCTCAACATCTGAAGGGGTTTCCCACTCATCATCCGAAACTCCCGTATTTGTTTCCTTATCTATAACGTGTGGTGTGGGTTGTACAATGGGTGGGCTGTCTCTTAATTGTGAGTCTGATGTTGTGGCAATTTGTGTGTCATCTGGTATTAACGTGGGTGGTTGCGAAAATATTCCTGTCATTAAGATATGATGTTATGAAATATGCCTCTTGTTTATTTATGTCCTAGCAAACTAGATGATTAAATAAGTTGAATATAGCTAATTTTAGCACTGAGAAGAAATGAGCAAGTATAATTTTACCCACTTGATACAGATCGTAGAGGTGTGTCGATACCAAAGTCGATCTCGGAAGAAAATACAGGTTTGATTGAAGATCTCTTGATAATTCTAGTGGTGTGTTGATGGACGATATTACTCAGGAAACTCCATGGCCTGGTATTTGTAGTGGTTAACGGCTGTCCCAGGCAAACCTCAACATAGAACGTCGAATTTCCAACTTAACTGTGAAAATAAGTGAATATGAGTAGGAGCTATGTGAATAATGAGTAATGAGTAGTGGGTGAGAAGTGCCTGGTGTCCGTCACACGTTGCTTGGCATGGCAGACTCGCGTTGTGATGTCATCTCAGCACATGGTGACGTCGGCTTCCCACACTGGTAGCTGTGGTGAGTGAATGAGTAGCGATGAGTAACTTGAGTGAAGACGAGTGAGTAAGATGAGTTGTAAATCGTGTCTCACTCTTCGTTTGTTTGTTCCCTTTATTCTATGTGGAAGTTTTCTCTGTCCTTTTCTCTAGTGATTTATTCGTAGAGTTGTTAATTGTAGTTGATTGTAGATGGCTGTAGTTGATTGTAGATGGCTGTAGACTTTGTAGAACTGAAGCTAACCTTGTAGTCTCGGTTGCTTTTGTAGAAATTTGCTTTTAATTCGGAGACGATGTCCGCAGATTTGCTGGTTTGTCGTTAAGCTACTTGCAAGGCGTCGAGTGATCTCTTGACCTCTGCATCAGCGTAATGATCTGGGAGACGGAGGGGCAGGAGCTGATATTGTTGGTTGTTGTCAATCTTGATATTTTGTAGGAATTTAATGTTGATTCGTAGACGAGGTTCGTATACGTTCGCTGCTACCAAATGTCGTAAAGACTTTGTAGTTAATTGTAGAGAAGTATATGTTAGACTTGTGGTCGAGCGGCTTTTATATCTTGTAGTAGTTTTCCCACCAGATGTCATGTAGTGACGGGAGAGGTAAAGAATAGTATGGGACTATCTTTATTTGTCTTGGAAATATTAAACAGGTATAATAGTATAAGTCCTGGGTAGCTACCTCCCTGTCTCGCTATCTCTCTCTCTCTCTCTGTTCTCAAGCTAATCTCCGTCTCGACCTCTCTATAGGGTCGCTTGTCTCCTTCTAAACTCTCTTTCCTCACATCTCGTGTAGTAGGGTGTGTGTGTCACGTATCTTCCTCGTGGCAACAGAACTTTCTCACGAGAGGACTGCTGACAGCTAACTGAATCATCTTACTGGCCGCTGTCGTCAGCTTTCCCCCGTGTAAGCGTTTAGCGCTGCTCGCTTCTCGCAAACACAACACCTTCTCATCGTTTGACTTCCTGCTTCTATCTGTCTCTCTATCTATCTATTTATCTATCTATTTATTATGTAGTCCTATAGTGGTGGTGTTGAGTTACAGGTTATTGAGGCAGGCAAGGTTTGGTTTGGTTATGGTGTGTGGTGGTGGTGTTGAGTCATATGTTACTGAGGCAGGCAAGGTTTAGCTAAGGTTTCCGGAGGTGGTGGTGGTAATGATTATTTTTACTGTTGTTGAATAGCAGTGTGCGATGTGTTCCTTAACTCGAATGAGAATGGTGCAAGAATAGTAGTGTATATCTGTAGGCACCCTCTTCAAAACTTATTAACTTCCACTGTCATCTTTTCACTCGTCGCCTCTACCTCCCTTAGTTGTCTTAGCACTGGGGGAGAAATGAAATCTGTAGTGTTGTAGAGTAACATGCCTCTCTCTCTCTCTCTCTCTCTCTCTCTCTCTCTCTCTCTTTGTGTGTGCTATGAAGTGAAAGATGCCTTTTACTTTTGTCTGCCGTGGTGATTATTATTATTATTTTTTTTTTTTTATTTTTTTTTTTATGTGTCCGACTCTGGGCATAGGCTTCACAGCCTGTTGTCAAGGCCCATCAGTCCTCCTACATACCATACACCTCTACATGTCACCACTTCGGCACTAACACCCACCGTCCATATTGAATACATGCTAGGGCTGTCTCATAAAGGACTGGTGTATTGGTATTAGCGGGGGTATTTTTACGACATGTCGGCGGGTCTTCTGGTAGATCAGTAAAGCCTGATTCAATGAAATTCAAATCCTTAAACTGCTCCCTACCCCAGTCGGGATTCGAACCTGGGTCCGTTAGGACCGCAGGCCACTTCTCTACCGATTGGGCCACCTTGAATTTTTCTCAGACCTGATTAGCCTGCGCTTTGCGTCCTAAAGATTTTTAAAACCTACCCACTAGCAGTTTGTTCTTCCCAGTAAAATGCAGAAGTGAACAAATGGCACATAATTTTTACTGATCCACACTCTATACAAACTATGCATAACAGTAAAGAGAAATGTGCCAGAAGCATACAGGGACTACGGAGTATATCGCACCATGCCGTTTCGTTCATAGGAAAACATTACTATCCGGTCATATTAATAACTGTACAACCGAACAACCACAGTGGAAGGAAAGTAATTAGAAACGCTGTGCTGCGTCGCTGACTTTATTATTCCATTCTGTGGTATTGTGCATGGCTGTGAGGATGATAGAGTTCATTCTGCAGTTTCCAGAAATAATTAATCTCTCAAATTCAATATCATTTGTTCTCCCATTCCATTCCTTCAACCCCAATTATTATTTCTATCCAACAATCCATCTCTCAAGATACGAGTCTTTCCTCGGTCAGATGAGGGCCACCTGCCTATGGGCTCTTGAGGTCTGAGTGGTCTGGATGGTGATGTCATTAGCCCTGATAGTTCATCCTGAGTCTTTCTTTATTTCAGTTCCTACCACTGTCACCCACACTAAGACAGTAATTCCTTACCGTGGAAAGATTGTCACCCAGCTTAGATACTTGTGTGCACAAATTGCTGCAGTTTGTACACCCACCTCCAAATTTACACTTACACACCTATCTCTAGTACAAAGCACTCCCACAATTTCTCCCATCTTTCACCTATTTCTCGTACGTACACTTGTTCATTATCGGATTCTTCGTCGGTCACTTTGTCTTCATTAAGTAACAGCGTCGTATGTAAGTAAACAGGAGGACAAAATAAGCTTTTCATATGCCGTGCTACTGGCTGTTCCTGCTTTGTCCAACCCAGCAATGTTAGGAATTCCACCTCAACATCTGGTTCTCCGTCTCTACCTCGTCTCTGAATGGCCAAGTGTTATGTTAGTTGTCTACACTATCCGTAAAAATTACATATCCATAGACAGGAACTGTCTGACATGTGGCCAAGAGATGTACTGCAGTTCATGATCATGTTTTCGAGATTCACTTCAGTTCACACTTCAAATTAACTCCTCACTCACACACCCAAACTCGATCCACTTTCTAAATACTGTGCAACACTCGCACCCTCACTCCCATGCATCAGGTCCCTCCCTGCAGTGCCAATAGTGGATATTTACGGGGCTAGCAGGCTCTCCGTATCTTGTCATCCATATATTCGAATACGAGGAGAGATAAGAGGAGAAAAGGAATTGTATGCTACAATATGAGTAGAAGGGAAAGCAGAAGAATGAACTTAAACTGTAATCCTTTGTCGTTTGGGTCTTCACGACACCAAATCCATATACTCAGAAAAACTGTATAAAATGAGAAGAGCTGAGAAATATAAGCTCTTTTCTGTGTATTTCCTTCCATCACCTTTATCAACTTGTCGCAATGAAGTCGTCACGAACGAGGATAGGAGTGAGTGACAAGGAAGAGACGATAGCAGGAGAAAGGTAGAAAGAAAATAAGGAGGCGAGAGAGAGAGAGAGAGAGAGAGAGAGAGAGAGAGGGGGGGGAGGCGTTTATGCGTGGGGAGAAGAGGTAGAGGGATAGAGGAGAGAAAGGAGATATGCAATGAAAGCGTAAGGAGTTGAAGGAGGATGAGAAATATATAGTACAGAACGTGAAAGGAGAAAGAAAAAATACATAATGGATGGGGAAAATATGACATAAACAGGAGTGGCAACACTTTCTTCAGCTACTGCTGACAACTTTATCAGAAACTTTAATACAAAAAGGTTCTGGAAAACATTCTTTACTTATTCCTTTCCATATTTGTTAATATTTTTATCGGGTTATATGCTAGATGTCTGTCATCTTTTGGCGGATCAGAATAAATAAAAAAGAGCTGAAGAGAAGTTCCGCACATCCTTAGGATTCGTTCTGTAGATATGGAAACTAATTTTGAAGGATCGTTAAAATTGTTATCAAAATACATGCTGAACTCCTCTCTCTCTCTCTCTCTCTCTCTCTCTCTCTCTCTCTCTCTCTCTCTCTCACACACTCAGGTACTGCAATGTGGGAAGAAAAACAAAAGGTATGATTACGAAATGAAAGGCCAAATCATTATCAATTCCTCACTAGTTAAGGATCTAGGCGTACTAATTTCAGACGATCTGAAATGTTCAAATCAATGTATCTCTGCCGCCAATAAAGCCAACAGGACCCTAGGCTTCATCAAAAGATATTTTACATATAAAAGCAAAGATATTGTAATTCCCCTATACAAAAACATAGTCAGGCCACACTTACAGTAGAGTTTGCAGTGCAATTTTGGGCGCCTCACCTAATTAAAGATATAGAAATACTCGAATCGGTCCAGCGTAGGGCTACCAAGTTAATCCCGTCCCTGAGGAATAAACCATACCTCGAGAGACTCAGGGAATTAAACCTATTCTCTCTTAGAAAACGGAGACTCAGGGGACAACTGATTGAATGTTTTAAGATTCTAAAAGGCTTTAGTAATACTGATTCAAGCAAGCTATTCACAGTAATTACCGAGACTGTAACTCGAGGAAATGGTATGAAGTTGCAAGCAAGGAGGGCTAATCTTGATACCACCAAAAACTTCTTCACTTACTCTGTTGTAAGCGAATGGAATAAACTCCCTGGGAATGTGATTGAGAGTGGTACCATAAATATATTTAAAAAGAGACTGGACATGTATCTCGACGCAATTGGTGTTAGGGTGGAGCAATTATTGCATATTCGCGTCTGCATTCATGCGTCTATTAGACACAGACAGTATTTTAGGATATATATAATAGATTCATCTTTTGATAAAAAAAAAAAAAAAAAAAAATGCATGCATAGAGTAAGTATGTGGCTGTATGCCCAAATTTTCCTTTTCCATATTATTCTACTTTCTGCCGATCCTATAAAATTCCTTCAGGTTTTTCATTCCTGCAGGGTATTACTTCCTAACTTCCTCTCTTGTTTCCTGTACGGAAGTGCCGGAGGGTCTGGAGGGTGGGGGAGAGAGCCTTCTGCTGTGCTATCCTTTTCTGCTGCTCCTATGCACTATATTAGGATTAAGGCCGGACCACCTCGTAGGGACCGTAAGGTCTGTGTGGTCTGTGTATCTATGTAACTCTATGTAACTCTCTCTCTCATTTTTTCCACACTAGTTGTTGCAATCAACAAGTTCCAGTTGCTTAAAGTTCTTTTAGTCAAGTTTAGATTTTGAATGTTGGATATTGAGAAGATTTTCTCCAAATATTGAGTAAATAATTTGTCCGGAAGTCAGCCAAAAACCATGCACAACATTAGGAACAACATTCATTTACTTTCTGTTTTTCTCTCTCTGCCAGGATTATTCTCGACTGAGATAAGCCACCTGGTGATAGCCTCAGCAAGATACCAGTGTGTACCAATAGCAAGGAATGTGTTACTAGAGATAAAATGTAAAGCTTTGATCGCTAGCATTGTTCGCAGTTGAACAAAATCTGATGTAAACCAGAATATCATTCCTGACTGAAACGAGCTCCTACAAAGGGTTAGCACTAAATTCTTCACAATAGAAATGCTGTGTGAAACCAAATAGCTCTCGTGTGAGAAGTTTCTGTGACTTTCTGAAAGTCGGCATAGTGGTGGAATCATTGTGCAGTTGCAACCTTCAGCAAACTTTGGTGGCGGTGCTGCTGCATACCTTGTACGATTCGTTGGTTGCCGCAGCCAGGGTGGAAAATTACGTGTGCCAGGCAGACGGGGGAAAGATGAGAGGAATGTTGACAGTGTTGAAAAAGGGAGGGAGGGAAAGAGGGAGGGGAAGAAGGAGGGAAGGGAGATATGCAGATACACCACAGCTAGTGGGGGAGGCGTGGAGGACGAGTTAGGAAAGAGGCAGGAATTGAGAGAGGCTGGTTGGAGAGAAGAATATATGCATTGTGTGGGGAGGGGGAAGAGAGAAGACTATGAACACAGTGGGTGAAGGGAGAAAAGAGTATTATAGACACAGTGCAAAGAGAAAGAGAGAATATAAATATACGTATCTATCTACCTGTCTATCTATCTTCCTATTTATTTATCTATCAATCTATATATCCGTAAGAGCCAAGGGCCAGAAACCCCCAGACCCATATATATTCTGAATCAGGGTGACCCAAGGGTTGTTTTAGGTGGGTCAAAATTAATGTGTGCTAATATCAGCTGGTGGTGACATTACCTACCCCGACCTGCCTGGTACTAAGTGATCATTAATTGCACTTATTAAAGGCCTAAAAACTGCATTTATGATGAAGCTTGTGGGAGATGTGTGTGTGTGTGTGTGTGTGTGTGTGTGTGTGTGTGTGTGTGTGCGTGTGCGTGTGCGTGTGCATGTGTGGGTGTGTGTGTGGGTGTGGGTGTGGGTGTGTGGGTGGGTGTGAGTGTAAGGGCGGCCTGGCTACACTAACACAGATGTTTACAATCGTATCCTTCCAACATGCCTGAATGTATCGTTCTTTGTCGCCTAATAACTGCTCTTCACACTGCTCGATCTCTGACATCCTCCCTTTTCTGTCTCTTTTCTCTGAGGTCACACTTTATGGTCTTGTCCCAATCTTTTTTTTTTTTCGGTCTACCTCTCGCAACCCTACCTGTAACGTTCACATTTCTGACATTCTGCTAACAATTATCATCCTCCATCATCTCAACATCCGCACACAAACTCAATCTACCCTTCCTCATCACAAAACCAATACATTCCAGTCACATCCTTCCATTTATCTCCTCAATCGTTACCCCCCTTCCCATCTGGCCTCGCATTCAAGGACGTACTACACTTTCATTTAATCATTGTCATATATATTCATTAAAGCCTATGAATAGTTTCTTACTTTGCTGCCCAGGTCTTAGTACCATAAAGTTTTGCACTTCCAACACATGCTGCATACAAAGATCCCTTAGCATGTACGGAGAGCTCTTCCAGTGTTACAAGAGGCAACAGCTCCTTGAGCTTCCTCGAACCTCTCCTTACTCTAGCTACAGAGCTAGCTCAAGCCCCACTTCCAGCACATAACACGTCCTTTAAATAACAAAAGTCCTCCACACATTCAAGAAAATCGTCAGTAAAATTAGTCCTTTCACTGCTGACAACCTGTACATGCCCTCTATGAAACTGCACACACGAACTCAGCATTATTTTGCAGTCTACCTCTAAAGCTACTACGTCTGTTATGCACCCTCTTGTCACAGATATTGCACAAGATGGGGTTACTTCCCACACCCGCGTGGCAAACTGCAAATTACCACACTCCCTCTACTTTGACAGTACCACCACCACCCGTAGATATCATCACTTTTGTTTTATCAGCATTTACTCTCAAACCCTTGTCGCCATTCCCTCTCTCCACGCTTACTTTGAATTCTCTGCAGTCAACATCAGGTCATCACCATACAAAATCTCCCATGGGAGTCCATTTCTGAAGTCACATGAGAGAGCTTCAAGCACCATGGCAAACACTAAGGACAATATCAAACACCTCATTATAAGGTCTGAGTTGTATATTATTAATGGACAACAACATACTGTATGTTACAAGGGTATGTTGCGAGAGAGGGAAGTATCAAGTTGGCTGGCCAAGTAAGCGACTGAGTGTTGTAAGCTGAATGTGTGTGCAAGTCTTTGCATTTACTATGGCCAATCGCTTCTGGGAGGTGGCAGTCACTTGACAACCGGCGGTTAACTTAACTACCTGAGGGAGTTTAACCAATTCGAAAGCCGGTTAGCCCAAGTTATTTGGCTTAAGGAGGATTGGGAAATCATGCTACATACCTCAGCAGATTTAGCAGGTGACCAGTGGTGTCTTAGTGTACTATATCATGCAGTATGCCACAGTGTCTAGGGAGGTGACAGGTAGAGGTTAATCCGGCTGCATAAGCATGTAGTGATATGCTACAGGCTCAAGACTGACACTTGATGCACGCCAGCATTAACTTAAACTCATCGCTCACATCTCCATTCACAAATCAACAGAAACAAAGTAAATACAGCTCCATTTTCTTTTCTGTATAATAATCCTGAAGCTGTCGGATAATGAGCATAGCATCAATGATCCCTTTGCCTGGCATATACGCAAACTGTACTCATCAATATTCACCCTTTCTCTTCTCATACCTTCTCGGGTGCTCATTATTACCGTCATTATCTGGTCCAGTGGTTTTATGTCTTTCCACGGCATCACTCTTCCCTTTTTACACAAGTTCATTCAAGCTCCAGCCTTTCATCCTGGCCACCACACTCATGTATAATCGAATTTATAAAGTTAATACGAGTAATACAGTGCAAATAAGTGTTGTCTGTGTGTATGGCTGTTCAGATTTCAACACCTAGAAGTTTGATGTGCCATGCATCAAAAGACGTGGAAGGACGATGTGACAACTAAGGTGTAAATTAAAACTGCTGTAAGTTATGTACGACCCAAGTGCACTTTTGTACCCGGTTTTCCACCAGGCATTGGGAATCCTTTACAGATCATACAGCTGGGTGAAATGAGCTGAAATTTCGCATGGGCTTGACAGGTATGTCCAAGTCAAGTTTGATATCAGTGCGTGCCTCAGGGCCCGATTAACAGGTATTGTTTACGTATGCCTGTTTTTAACGATAGTCTGGAGTCGCTGTCTTCTTGCGTTTTGCCTTTGATTTTAACTCTGTTTAAGAGTTAAAGTTACAGGTAAAGCCCAAGTGCTTTCGGCAGGAGCACGTGCCATCATGCCGCCAAGTGCTTAATTAATCCACTCCCGTACTTCCTGAGGCCTTAAACATTTCAGGAGTCAGTCCAGACGTACCCACTGCCTTCCCCAACTACATCCAGCCTACTGCCCTGCTCAGTCAAATGCCAATCACTGGATCTGTTTACTCCAAACCTTCCCTATTCCTATCAAACTCATCTTTCAGGAGCCAGTTATAATGTTCTTGTCAGGGGTCTCCACAATGTCCACCAGTCTTTCCTTCATGATTCGTCACACACTGCTCACCTATGGAGTCCATGTTTTGCCTATATCTTTGATTTGCCCATTAAAATAACATATTCTTCCTTTCAGCACTATTTGGGTTATCCACCAAGAGAGTCTGAGACTAAGATTTTGCCCTGTATACCTCTTTTCCAGCTCTACGCTTGGCAGCCAAGTATTCCTCTCTGTTTCCACGTCTTTCTAACTCCCGGAAAGTCTTCTCTTCTCCTTAACATCGGTTTCTACTGCTTCACCCCACCACCATGTTACCTTACATTTTGGAGAGGCCTATATTTATCCACACACTGGATCAATAACCCTTAAGAGACTGTTCTTGAAAGTTCTGTTCTCTTCATTAAAGGCTTTTATCAACAGCTTCTTGTTCATCCACCATTCTACTTATCTCGCTATAGATGGCGTCTCTTACTCCTTGGAGTTTAAACTTCCATACATTCCTCTTGGGTGCAGGGGTCCTCTTGTTTACCACCCACCTCTTAAGCACCATGTCAGTGGTATGTGTTGCTGCACATACACTTCACTCCCTGTTACTTTAACTTTCTTCACCACCCTCCTGTCAGCCCTCCTGACCAGGCTCATATGTAACCAACCTCCCTACATTTTCCTAAAATCGTTGTTGCACACAGTCATGTTCATTGCCTCACCAAACTGAAGTATCCTCCCCCATTCCGCATTCCCTGTACCATATGTGCGTCCTTCATGTACCCCTTCAAATTCTTGAACTGCTACACCCACACGACCATTTTAATCCTCCACTGAAACTTCAGTCTCATAATTTTCCAATTCCACACCACCAACCACATGTATCATCATTCAAGAATATATCTTTTTCTCCATCATCCAAGCCAACCTGTGGAGCAGACGCTGATAGAACTGAAATTGTAAGTTTATGAAGCAATATTTTGACTGATACAGTCCTTTTATTTACACTTATTACATTCATGGCCCATTCATCCTGTTTCTCTCAACCAGCAGACCCACATCACCATATCCGTCTACACTTTCCTGCCAAAATAACATACCTGCAGTCCCTACTGGCAGTCATCTAGCTGACCCTCCCCTGAACCTGACTTCCTGTACGAAAAGGACAATCATCTAACATCAACTCATAGTTTCTGCTATTAGCAAAACATGTACCGACACTGCCTGACTTTACATTTTGAAAGATGAGTTTAGCTGAAGTATAAATCATAGCCTATTTCTATAACCATACACTGTTTTATGTTGTCTCGGGTGGTGCGGACGTACGGCCCTAGGGAAGGATCAACAGTATGTTTATATCTTAAGGTTTATGTCTTTGAGGTGGAATGAGGGTTTTCTTTTATGTATATGATTCCCAACGACATAAGTTGGTCTCCCGTCCTCAAACAGTCTGGACCAAGAAAAGAATGTTGCGGCGGCCTTCATTCATGGAGAGCTTAACAGTCGTAGAACTTCAAGAATATCGGAAGGTCTTAAATAACCGTCGGACGAGGAAAGAAAATCAGCATTGTAGGCTATATTTGGCATGTTTTGATAAATTGGCACCATGCCAAACCATGTAACAGCAGTATCCATGGCTGGGATTAGTAAGTAATTGCAATAGCTTTCATCAGAGAAATTACCAATATGCCGGGAATCGAACCCGGGACTCTCAGGTGAGAGCCAGGCAGCATACCACTACACCACGACCAGGTAAAAGTTAACTCACGTTGTCACAATCTTGTAACCAACGTCCCTCCGCCCCCCACTGTGGGCCTGAAGAGGATGAGTTAACCCCCTGGCACTCGGGCAAGTAGATGCTTTTAATCTATCCCAAACACTTACGGCAAGTCAGAATGAAGAGAGAACCTGTATTTTTTACACAGGAAAAATCATCAGAGAAATTACCAATATGCCGGGAATCGAACCCGGGACTCTCAGGTGAGAGCCAGGCGGCATACCACTACACCACGACCAGGTAAAAGTTAATTCACGTTGTCACAATCTTGTAACCAACGTCCCTCCGCCCCCCACTGTGGGCCTGAAGAGGATGAGTTAACCCCCTGGCACTCGGGCAAGTAGATGCTTTTAATCTATCCCTAACACTTACGGCAAGTCAGAATGAAGAGAGAACCTGTATTTTTTACACAGGAAAAATCATCAGAGAAATTACCAATATGCCGGGAATCGAACCCGGGACTCTCAGGTGAGAGCCAGGCAGCATACCACTACACCACGACCAGGTAAAATTAACTCACGTTGTCACAATCTTGTAACCAACGTCCCTCCGCCCCCCACAGTGGGGGGCGGAGGGACGTTGGTTACAAGATTGTGACAACGTGAGTTAACTTTTAACTGGTCGTGGTGTAGTGGTATGCTGCCTGGCTCTCACCTGAGAGTCCCGGGTTCGATTCCCGGCATATTGGTAATTTCTCTGATGATTTTTCCTGTGTAAAAAAAAATACAGGTTCTCTCTGCAATAGCTTTGTTTTATTCTCCTTCGATATATAATATACTGCAAGTATTGGTTAGTGAAATGAATTGGCAGGCGATATTTACTATACAGACTCGACAGAGTTTTTTCCCTGTGGTAGGTGTAATTTAACACCAAACTGAAATTTTAACTACCCAGTAGTCACATTAACAGATGCAGAAAGCATATGGACAAACATTATTTAAGGTCACTTCCATCTATGAAGATCATGATCATTTATTTTGACAATTGTGTTTGTGGTAGGTGGGAAGGCTTGTGGTACGCGTAGATGGGGGAGCTTGCCATCCACTCACTCCATGTAGTGCTGCTCTAGGGTGTCTGCCCTTTCCTCTCGTCCATCGGTCTTTCCTTCCATCCTCTTCCGTCTTTCTTTCCTTCATTCTTTCCTCGTCCTTCTGCCTACAGGTAACTTTACACTCCCTCTTCTGTCTTTCTTTCCTTCATTCTTTCCTCTTCATTCTGCCTGTGGGTGACTCTACACTGAGTGACAAGCCAAATGGGTTCCTGTACACCAGGGAACCATGTACTACGCTGGGTGGTAACCATATAAGGAAATTTTGGCGCCTGATGGTTTAGTGGGTAATTACGGCGCTCCAATCGGATTTAGCCGGTGAAGGTTTATATCCAAGGGATGGTTGGGGGTTTATTGCTCACGTAATGCCTCTCAAACATGAGGCTGGTCACTCTCATCTTAAATGTCAGGACCAACTTGCCTAGCCCCGGGTTCCTGCGCTCCTCATGGGGAAATGTAGGACTGGTTGATGGATGGATGAAAAAAAAAAAAAAAGAATTGTGAAACGTATGCTTTTGTCTGAACTCATTAGAGACTATTATTATACACTGAATACTAGCTATATTTCATTAAAAATTAATTATACAATGATGCCACGGAGGGAGGGTGAGGATAACATTTATACTGGGGTGCTAAAATTTTGTTGAAGCTATGATTACTGAATTTCTTTTATATCACCTCAGTTACCCCTGCACCCATGAGTCACACACACACACACACACACACACACACAGACACACACACACACAAAGCGCATATGCACAAATAAAGGGAGCTGCAGAACTGAATTCTGAGAAGAATGTAATGACAAGAAATACCGAGGAACCCTGGCAGTTCAGGGGTTGCCGGTATGGCAGACGTAAAATGCAATGAAATAACATCAGTTTACAGCAGAGGAAGACAACGCATAGAGGAAAGGGTGAATGAGATTCAAAGCAAAAACGCAATATTTATGTGTGGAGCACAAATCCTCCCGCAGAGAGGATATCTTTGCATGAAGGGGAAGCGAAGTAGAAGATACTTTCGTAAGTATTAGGTTGGACTGATATAATGGATGTAACGAAAAGCTTGTACAAATAAAGCAAACGGTTGTGAAAGAATATTACGCTGAATATGATAAGAATGTTAGAAGAATTAGGATGTGTGTGCGTACATGCATGTATGATAAAACAGTAGCCTCACTCAGTCCTGAAAAATTTTATACAGTTGGACTGTATCATTTAGGTAAGAACAAGAAACGTTGTCCTAAAGGGCCACTCATCACTATTTTTTTTTATGCAAGAAAGAAGGAACCAAAGGTCGGAGCCCACTAACCGTTCCCTCCAAGAAAAAACAAAACAAAAAACAATACAAAAGAGAGCCAAAATCAAGATCCGTTCATTTCGAGATGCCTGGACACACTGAGTATGAAAAACTGGAGATCATAGGAAATAGGAAATAGACAGAGGGATACAGTTCCAGAGTTGACCTGTTGCATAAATGAAGGATCGGAAGTAACGGTTAACTCTTGCTTTAGAGAGCTGGACAGAAAAGAGATGCGAGTTTGTTGCTAGACGGGTGCTACACACCCGTCGCAGAGGTGGAGGGATGCAAGCAGACAGTTCAGAGGAGCAGTGACCACGGAAGTAACGATAGAAAAGAGATAAAGATACAACAGTGCGGTGAAGAGACAGAGGATGAAGGAAGCCAGTAAGAGGAGGAGAGTTGATGAGACGAAATGCCTTTGACTCCATCCTATTGAGAAGAGCTGTATGTGGGGAACCTCCCCACACATCAGAGTTGTACTCTAAACAGGGGCGATTAAAACCCGTGTATAAAGTCTACAACTGTGCAGGGGTAAAGAAGGTACGGAGTCGGCTTAGCACACCTAATCTCTTGGAAGCAGATTCTACAAGAGAAGCAATATGATCATTCCAAGATAAGTCCCGAGTGAATAAAACCCCAAGCATGTTCAAGGATGATGCAGGATTAAGCTGAATATTATTAAACATTAGTGGGTACTCCTGTGGAAGATTTTGTCGGGTTGATAAGTGTAAAACTGAGTTTTGATGCATTAAAAACAACAGGATTATTTTTTCCCCAGTCAGAGATACGAGCCAAGTCAGACATTAGATGTGCCATAGCCTCATCCCTTGTCTGTTGAAGTAACTGCTGAGATGGACGTTGCAGGAACCGAATGGATAGGTGAAGGGTGGAATCATCAGCGTACGAGTGGATAGGGTTAACTGTACAGCTTAGAAGGTCATTGATGAATAAAAGGAAGAGAGTTGGTGATAGGACAGAGCCCTGAGGAATACCACTATTGATAGATCTAGGAGAAGAACGATGGCCGTCTACAACAGCGGCTATAGAACGACCAGAAAGGAAGCAAGAGATAAAGGCACATATAGAAGGATAGAAACCGTAAGAGGTTGAGATGTCAAGTGCAATGGCAAAGCTTTCGCCAAAGTCCCGAAAGGAGGATAACCAGGAATCTGAAAGATAGGTGAGATGATCGCCAGTGGGGTGCCCCTGACGGAACCCATATTGACGATCAGAAAGAAGGTTATGATAGGAAAGAGGCTTTAAAATTTTCTGTTAAGAATTGACTCGAAAACTTTTGAGACACAGGATGTTATAGCAATTGGACGATAGTTAGAGGGTTGGGAATGGTTACCCTTCTTTGGGACTGGCTGAATGAGAGCAAACTTCCAGCAAGAAGGAAAGGTACAAGTTGAAAGACAAAGGCGAAAGAGATTACCCAGGCAGGGTGTAAGCACAGAAGCACAGTTCTTGAGGACAACAGGAGGGACTCCATCAGGCACATATGCCTTGTTAGTATTGAGGCCAGTGATGGCCTAACAACAAACACCACCACCACAGATACTACCCTGCCATCATCATCACAGCTTTCACTACCACCACAGTTACCAACACGACAGCTACCACATCAACCACAATCATCACCACAGGTAGTACCACCACCACCTTCACAGCTACCACTATCAGCGCTACAGTTACCACTCATCACGATCATCACAGCTACCAACTTCACCACCACCACTACAGCTACCACCACCACCACCCTCATCAGAGCTACCACCACCACAGCTATCATTTTTTTTTTTTTTTAATTCTGAATAAAATCGCCTGTTATTGGCATCGGTGAAGTACGAGACATCGAACTGTAAATGTCAACTTCCACCCCTGTCACTCTCTCTCTCTCTCTCTCTCTCTCTCTCTCTCTCTCTCTCTTGTGTCTACAGTACCTATCTATCTCATTATGTGCACTAGAAAACATTTTTTTTTTAATGATTGTTAAGAAGTAGTAATGGCAAAAGTACACAGATAAGAGATGGAAAAACACAGACACAAGAGAGCATTCAGGATAGGAGAAGATTTGGAGACCTGTACCCATTACAACATTCCACACTTTAGCCACAGACTTGTAGCTGGTGGAATGTAATCATGGGTATTGGTCTCCAAATCTCGCATTCTACATGCTGTCTTGTTTCTCTGCTTTTTTCGTCTCTTTTCTGTGCACTTTTGCCATTGCTACTTCTTAACAATCATTTGAAAAGAAAATTAAATTATTGTTTTCTACATTTTGATCATTTTGTGGAAGTATACTCATGCATAAAGCAAGTGTTAGATTTGGATTGTTACATGGAAAGCATCCTGGAAGACTAAAAACGAGGGTACCTTCCTGTCAAAAGAAGTGTTTTGAATCGTTCTTTTAGTGCAGGCGAGCAGAGGCTAACCACTATTGCGTAAAATGGTACACTTACGGGTGACCGCAATGCTGTTTTCAAGCCGTTACTCGCGAACCGTAGCCTGAATACTTTTCTAAACACGAAAAGAAACATCTACACTTGACAAGCAACGTTTTACTGTATAGTACACTTATGTACGCCTTTTTTGTAGTTATGACTGATGAAGAACAAAGAGTGAAGAACAAAATGATATTTTTGCCGTTCGATTTTGTGATCCCTACGAAGGTTAGCAAGATTTTGCGAGTCGTTTTGCACTTGAATAGCGGAGATTATTATTAATATATATATATATATATATATATATATATATATATATATATATATATATATATATATATATATATATATATATATATATATTGGTGCATAAGCTTAGAACTGGCTTTGCGACCGCTTTCGCGTGAATACTACTGTATACCCTATGTACGGGACACCATTTTGAACCAGCGCCATTCCTATTTACGGAGTGGCTACCGCACTCCGTGATATACACATGAAACTCCACGGAATTGACCCGCCGTATTATTTCGTGCATGGGACATATAACACGAATGGGAAGAGTAAACAGTAGGAGCCTAGAAACCCCTTCAGAAGTTTTCAGTTGGCATGAAATTAAAACTGGACCAAATTTCAGCAAAATCCGTCTTCCAGTTGTGGCTACACACACACACACACACACACACACACACAGGATTTTAGTAAAGTAGATTTCTCTCTCTCTCTCTCTCTCTCTCTCTCTCTCTCTCTCTCTCTCTCTCTCTCTCTCTCTCTCTCTCATTAACCAGCTTAACACTAATCACAAAAAGTTTAATCACTGTTCATAATAACCTGCGTCACATGCAAGCGGTGGTGAAGGAGGCACCGTGGAGCAAAAAGCGCGTCTGCTGCTGGATTGTAAATACCGCCATTATAAAAGCAATTTCCGAACTTCATGATGTCCAGTTAAGCACCCCCGTGGACATTAATCCAATTTACTGCCTTAGTAACATGTAAAAAAAATGAGGCTGATCTGACAACGTTTAGAGGCCGCTGTAAACATGAAATTTTAAGAGGGTATAGATGGTCCGAGAGAAATGTAGACTTCAGAATGTTCCAGAACGGTCTAGGCGGTTAGAAACGATTCTAGAAAAGGAATATTCAAGAGGGTTTTAGACTGTTCGAGAAAATTATGGAATGTTCCAAATGGGTTGGCCATGAGTATAAAAACACGCAGGCGGCCTCGCCACTCAGTCTACCGGTTGTGCAATGCGCAGTTGTGCATACTGCACTGCACACTCGTGAGGGCACTGTGTGTGTGTGTGTGTGTGTGTGTGTGTGTAGTGCTTTGTACAGCCTACTTTGCATGCCTTCCACTATTTCAAGTTGAGTTTTTGATTGCAGGTGATATGGCTACAGCCGTTACATGAGGCAGTGTTTCTGTCTGGTTGACTGGTCATCTTGAAGAGATGATCACTGGTTGTTAACTACCGTCTAAGGGTCAAGCGCTCTGGCATTTCTTTTACCATCACATAATCCTGAAAAAAAAAACAAGTCTAACAGTGCATCTGCAGTGCCTGATACTGTTCATGGTTTCTGGGGTTCAGCCAGTGTTCCAAGCTCAACCGTCTGTTCTGCAAGAAGCTTCTGAGACTAGTCGTGCAGTATGAAAGGCTGAAGATAAGTCTAGTGATGGCTCAGACAGTCGATTCGTCGAAGATTGCTTCCCTCTCTTCTTTGTCATCAGAAGTAGGAGATATACTGTACTTGTTCAGGGCTCAGTTTATGCTAATTGTTCGGGAAAGGCAAGCGATGCAGTGTCAGCCTGTTTGTTGCACTCAGATATGTCAAGAACTGGAACGAAGCAATGATTGCTACATATGCTCTCCAAAACGACCTTGACTTCATGTGCCATCTGCAGAGTGGCCTGCCTGAATAAAGCCTCAGTGAGACAGCTCTTGCAGCCTGGAAGCGGCATCTCTGGTAAGTTTCAGAGGAGATCATCGGCCTGATCTTTTACAATGAACGGATCGACTTCTAAATAATAATGCTATGATTCAGAACCTGAAGAGGCCTCTAAAGAAAAAAGCTCCGAAGCGACTTGAAGGCAAAAAGTTTTCTCCTCGGCAGCCGCTGAGTGAGTTAGTGACAGCCAAGACCATGAGCATTTTTGGAGTCCTCCTTCCAGATGGAGATGGAGAAGCTGACTGACTTTAACACAAGATGCCCCAGGAATGGGATGAAGACCCCATCTACAAACGGCTCAAAGTGGCCTGTGATCAGATGATTACTATTACGGACTGTGTTGAAGAAGCAATTTCTCTTGTGACAAAATTCAACTCGACCCTCACGAAGGACGATAGACAAAAACAGAACATCCTGATGGTCATGATGCAACATCAACATAACATTCCATGCCGTTCCAAAGAAGCTTTCATTGAATAGCAGTTTCAATGAAATATAACAGGGTTTACTGTCCTGATATGACTTTTCTGAGTATGTGTTTACTGTCTATTTTAACATTAGTAACAAAAACTTCTGTTTTTATGTTCAATCTTCACGCCGTCTATGGTGTAGTGCAATAATGTGATGGTAACAGAAAGTGAAAACTGTAGCAACCTGTAAATGTTAAGCTAGAGAATGGAATTTTTGCAGGTTCAGAGTAAGAAATGAGAACAGAGGCAACCTGTGTTTGTCGTGCTATCCTGTTATTTGTATTTCTGAATCACCTTTATATATATATATAATATATATATATATATATATATATATATATATATATATATATATATATATATACAGAGAGAGAGAGTAGATAGATAGATAGATAGATATTAGATAGTTAGATATATATATATATATATATATATATATATATATATATATATATATATATATATATATATATATATATATATGTGTGTGTGTGTGTGTGTGTGTGTGTGACATGATCATGCTTAAACAGCCATGAAGGACAGTGGATCAGCCAGTAACTGTGATGCTGCCAAAATGAACAAGAAGAGTTTGGGAAACTTTCCATTTTGATTTGCTACATTAATGAGCTTGGCAAACGACCCAAATGTGAAAGGTTGTATAGCAACAAGAGTGCCATTTACAGTATTTTAGTCCAGGTGGGGGCGCTCACCATCCACTCACTCGATGTAGTGCTGCTGTCAGGTGTCTGCCCTTTCCTCTCCTCCATCCTTGTTTCCTTCCATCCTCTTCTGTCTTCCTTTCCTTCATTCTTTCCCTGTCCTTCTGCCTACGGGTGACTTTACACTGAGTGACAAGCCAAAGGGTTTCCTGTACACCAGAAAACTATTTACTACGCTGGGTGGTAACCATATAACCAAATTTTGGCACCTGGTGGTTTAATGGGTAATTATTGCGCTCCAGTCGGATTGAGCCGGTGAAGGTTTATATCCAAGGGATAGTTGGGGTTGATTGCTCATGTAATGCCACTCAGGGATGAGTGAGGCTGGTTATTCTCATCTTAAATGTTGGGACCAACTGCCTAGCCCCGGGCTCCTACGCTCCTCATGGGGCAATGTAGGATTGGATGATGGATGGATGGATGGATTGATAACTGCACAGCTATCTATAGTGAGTTTGTTCGAAAATATTCTAACGATAGTTATCAATGCTAAAAGCACGAAGGTATCAGTAAACCTGTATATATATTACGGTCTTTTATTTAACATCTGTATTCGTTAGATACTATCAACCTGCTTCCTACATTACTGAGAGTTGTCAGCGACTCCGGAGAAAGTTTCGAAGTGTTCTTTTTATAAAACATGCTTCAGAAAGTCATAAAAATCTTGGTGCTTTTCCTAACCTGCGCTCTCTCATTATGATAATAATACTCTCTTCTTATATGCCACAAGAATTTTAACTTTATACTATAATTTGTGCAAAAAAGCCGAAACAACTGAACAACACTTAAAATTTATGCAAAGGCACCTACAACTCTGAAATAACCATATGTTACAAGAAGTGACCTGATATTACAAGAAGTGACAACGGTATAAATAAATCTGCAATACTTTGTATACATGGAAGAGAGTAAGAGTATGATTATTAGTAGGCATAAAACAGAATTAGATGAGTATATGATAGAACAGGTGAAACAGCAAATGATGTGAGAATGGGTAACTGACTGTGAGTGAGTGTATGGTATGACTGAGTCATTTTGTGGGAGTAAGAATGATAACAGGCCTGAGTAACTGAGTACAAGTGAATGGAAGTGAGGGAGAGCGTGTAGGTGACAATGAATGAGAATATGGGGCAGTAAATGTTTTAGAGTAGTGTGAGAGCTTGAATTTAAAAAAATATCAGAGAGAGCGAAGGTGAGAATGGTGGAAAATAAGTTAGGAGAATTAATCTGTATACGAAAGTTGATGCATGTATAAGTGAATGAATGTGAATGAGGAAATGAGTGTGATGGAATATTAGTGAGACACTGAGGATGGACGAGTGTAAGAGTAAATACGTGAGAGTGTGAGTAGCTCCGTATGAAAGTAACTACAGTATATTTGATGTGATTGATTTATAGAGTGTGATGGACTGAACAATAAACTGCGTGGTGGTGAGTAGGTGAATGCTTGAGTACGCGAGTAACAGCTACAGTGGGAATATAAAAGTAAGTGTGAGAATGCATGAGTGAGTGAAAGTGAACTGAGTAAGTGAAAGTGAATTGAGTGACTGAAACTAGGTACGAGAGTGAGTGAGTGAGAGTGCAAGATGAAGTGTGTGGGTGTGAAAATCAGTCAGTTATCCATAAACACGCTCCAAAAAATATTTGTGACGATCATACAATCTCTATGATCCTCACCTAGGTGAGGGTGTATTTGCTCCGTGTTTGTGAGTGCATATGGGCCTGGTAGCGAAAGGGATGAAGAAGAGAGGGAGTCTTTCTGGAATGATGTTGATGAGTGTCTGGAGAGTTTTGGAGCGAATGTGAATGTGGTAATGATGGGAGATCTGAATGCTAGAGTGGGAAATGTAGAAGTTGAAGGTGTAGTTGGTATGCATGGTGTGCTTGGAAGTAATGAAAATGGGGAACGAATGATAGCGATGTGTGTTGAGCGAGAGATGGTGATTGGAAATACGCTGTTCGAGAAAAAAGATATTTATAAGTATACATGGGTGAGACAGGAGGGTGGAATGGTTGTGGATAAAGCATTAATGGACTATGTGGTTGTGTCTAGGAATGTAATAGGAAGATTGTTGGATGTGAGAGTTCTGAGAGGGGAGGGTGGAAGTATGTCTGACCACTACCTGGTGGAGGGAAAGTTAAGAGTATGTATGAGATGGGTGAGAGCTAGGAGGGTTAGGTGTGGCAGGGAGGTTTTGAAAGTGAGTGAGTTGGATAAAAGAGAGAAAATGATACGAGTATCAGGAGAAATTGAAAGATGAGTGGAACGCAGTGAAAGACCAGGAAAATGGCAGTGTGGAGGAGGAATGGCAGTTGTTTAAGAGTGCTGTGGTGGGGCATGCGGAAGAGGTGTGTGGTGTGAGACGTGTGGGTGTTGGTGAAAGAAAAGGAAGTGAATGGTGGTGCGAGGAAGCATGGCTGTGGCTGAGAAGAGACGTGCACATGAAATGTGGCTCCAGAGGAAGGATGAGGTGTCATATGAGAGGTATAAGGAAAAGAGGAATAGGGCGAGAAGGGCTGTGCGTGATGCTAAAGTGACAGCAGATGAAAGGTGGGGTAGGCGACTGACAGAATTTTCAGCAGAATAAGAAAATGTTCTGGAAGGAGGTTAAAAGGGTGCGAAGGGGAGAGTCTGGGAAGGAAGAGCGAGTAAAAGCAGAGGATGGAAGGATGTTAATTGAGATGGATGCAGTAAGGAAGAGATGGGCAAAGTATTTTGAAAGATTGTTAAATGTAGAGGAGGAAAGGGTGGCTGAGATTGTGGCAGATGAAAGGGTGCAATGCATAAATGTGTTGGGAGAGTTTAATAATTCTTTGATCACGAAGGAGGAAGTGGAGAAGGCAGTAAAGGAGATGAAAATAGGGAAAGCTGCAGGTATGGATGGGTGTGCTGTGGAATGCCTGAAGGGTGGTGGAGTGACTATTGTTGATTGGTTAGTAAGATTGTTGAATGTGTGCTTTGTGAAAGGTATGGTGCCAATTGACTAGGCAAGTGCTTGTGTGGTCCCGTTGTATAGAGGCAAGGGTGATAAGTATGAATGTACTAGCTTTAGGGGTATAAGTCTGTTGAGTGTTGTAGGTAAGGTGTATGGTAGAGTGTTAATTATGAGAGAGAGGGTATAGTGGGAGTGATTGGTGATGAACAATGTGGCTTTAGGAGAGGGGTGGGATGCGTGGATCAGGTGTTTGCTGTGAGACAAGTGTGTGAAAAGTATTTAGCGAAGGGCAAGGATGTGTTTTGGGCATTCATGGATTTAGAGAAAGCGTATGATAGAACTGATAGGGAGGCTTTGTGGACTGTTTTAAGATTGTATGGACTTGATGGTAGGTTACTAAAAGGGGTGAAAAGTTTTTATGTAAATAATAGAGCGTGTGTAAGAGTGGGGAATGCTGTGAGTGATTGGTTTTCCGCGAGAGTGGGGCTGCGACAGGGATGTGTGATGTCGCCTTGGTTGTTTAATATTTGTATGGATGGTGCTGTAAGGGAGGTGAATGCAAGAATTTTAGGTGGAGCTCTGAGTCTGGTGAATGTTGATGGTGGAGAGAGGAATCTGATGCAGCTGCTGTTTGCAGATGATACTGCACTGGTGGCTGATTCAGAAGAGAGATTGAGACAGTTGATAGAGGAGTTTGGAAGGTGTGTGAAAGGAGGAAATTGAAAGTAAATGAGAATAAGAGTAAAGTGATGAAGTGTACGAGGTCTGTAGATGATAGAGGGATGAACTTAGTTTTGAATGGTGAGATGCTTGAAGAGGTAGAGTGTTTTAAGTATTTAGGGTCACATGTTGCTGTGGATGGAAGAATAGATGCAGAAGTGAAGTTTAGAATGAATGAAGTAAGAAAGATGCTGGGAGGAATGAAAAAAGTGTTTATGTGTCGTTCGCTTAGAATGGATGTAAAGAGAAGGCTGTATGAGGGTGTTGTGGTACCGACTGCATTATATGGGGCTGAAACATGGAATATGGCTGTAGCAGAGAGGAAAAGTTTGAATGTAATGGAGATGAGGTGTCTGAGGAGTATGTGTGGAGTGACGCATATGGATCGAGTGAGAAATGATGAAGTGCGAAGGAGAACTGGAGTTGTTCGGGAGATGGCTGGTAGAGTTGAGCAGAGGGCGTTGCGATGGTTTGGGCATATGGAGAGAATGGATAATGAGCGATTGGTGAAAAAGATAACTAGATCTGATGTGAGAGGTGTAAGGCTGAGAGGGAGACTACGAATAGGATGGATGGACAATGTGAAGAGAGCGCTGGGTGTGAGAGGGATGTTTGTTGAGCAAGGAAGAGTGGCTGTGCGTGACAGAAATAAATGGAGAGAAATTGTGAATGAATAAATGATGACGCAGCCATGAGGGGATATTCTTCCGCATTTGGTCTGATCAGGTAGTCAGGTCTGGTGCGGGTAAGGGGATGGGTCTATTATGATGTGGCAGGGGTAAACCAGCTCTGCTATCGGGCCCTGCTGCGGATGTCGCTGATTGCACTGCGCAGTTGACCCTTGTGCGGTGTGCTGTGGTGAGGATCTGTCCCTTCTCCCCTTTGGGGGTAAGATGTGAATGAATGTGATCGAATCGATGAGTAAATGGGGAGTGTGTCGTCCTGTCTCGGCTACCTCCATTTCCTTGGGGGAAGCAGCCTAGGTATATAGATAGATAGATAGGATATGGATGCAGATGCAGACTTGACATTCATTACTAATACACACACACACACACACACACGCACATTTTGTTATGACCACTACATATACTACACTCTTTACACTATCCTCGTCATGACCCCTGGAATTCTAGATTACACACATTTATACAGAGTCTGTTGTGATTTGCCTGATGGCTGTTTCCAAGATGCGCAGACTGACATTATTCTGGCCAATTCTGCCAACAATGGGGTCTCCTCCTAGGCCTCAGCCCATGATTCTCGTGGGTTACTCATAGAGGCTGTTCCTTTCACGCTGGTCTGTTCAGTGTTTAACCGAGTTACTCTCAAGCATTCTCTCCAAAGATACACACAACCTCAACCTACCTGTGTACATCATCTCACTAACACTCAACGTCCAAGTGTCCTCTTGAATCTGTACATGTTATTCTCTTTCTTATTGTTGCAATGCACATTCGTCTCACTTCTCTTATTTTAGCATGCAGAAGACTTTTATTTATTTTTTTATTTTTTTCGTCTTTGATGTCGGTGTTTATCTGCCACATTGTAACAAACCGACCACACAGTTTCAAAGCACGAGTGAAGAACAAACTTTACTTTTCGTACATACAGGTACTGTCTTTCACTCACTGTTTGGACATTTATTCTCTGGACATCTAACAGTTACTTCAGACTCTCACGTAAAAGTTCGATTCTGCACCACATCCCCGCGCAAATCATATCTGCCATGGAGCAAATGTCAACAAACTTATGTCTCTCATACACGGGACAACACCAGAATTCATTTACAGCTAACTCCAATTCATTTAGCTGAAACTGAGTTATAGAAGCCTGAGCGTGTTAAGAGCCACAGGCGGTGCAGAATTCTCCTTTAACTTTGTTTGGACCACATGACCTTCCTTATATATGAAACATTGATCGTTTGGTGCAGCTTGCGGTCTACGATCTCTTTTTAAACTCTGTCAGTATGAAGATACTGCAACGCTTTATTTCTACACTTATGAGGATTTCTAATCCCCTTCAGTTCTGGTAATGGTCAAGTACAGTTGGACTGAAGGTTCGCTTTAATTAACAACCAAGAAGACTCATTCCAGCCACATACCTAAAACTCATAGAATTTCATGTAATCAAGATTTGGTGTTAAGTTGTAGGAGCAGTCCATTTTCGTCCTTTAAATAAAAATATATTATAGGCATTCTGAACAAACTTCAGTGCAACTTTTTAAAGGTGGTGTCTTAAGCTTCCACCTCCGAAACATTGTGGCCACACCATCACACCCGTAGCACACCACACTTCGTCACCAAAACAACACTCTGGTATTTACGTCGTGGTTCACCCACCACATTTCCATCACCCATAATTTCGCCTACATAGTTTGCAGCGGAATATTTTCAGAATGATGATGAAATTTGGGGTGAAAAGTTGTAAAATAGATTTCCCGCCTTGACCTGAATACCAAATAGCCTCCACTCACACCCTGGGACGGAGGGTTTTACTATGCTAAGCCTTTGTGGATACTGCTGTGCTGGTGGTGTTATTTTTGGTTTCTTGAGGTTATTGTAGTTATTCGTAGAAATTTTTGGTGGTGGTGATTGGGGTGCTGTTTTTGACGCTGTTATTCTTTTGGATATGATGGTGTTGGTTGTGCTTA
Organism: Coenobita brevimanus; assembly: GCF_032717465.1. Lineage (NCBI taxonomy): Eukaryota > Metazoa > Arthropoda > Malacostraca > Decapoda > Coenobitidae > Coenobita > Coenobita brevimanus. The sequence continues at coordinate 8,131,471 of NC_137062.1, read as the reverse complement.
TGATGACACTGATGGTGTTTTTGTTGCTTTGGGTGGTTATTGTTGATGTTGTTCTTTATCTGCTGCACCAGGTGTTGTTATTGTTCTTGTAAAGAACACGCAATTGTTGGATGTATACACACTGAGTCCTCAGTACTATGTGAATGATAATTATATCTATTTCTCTCTTGCTCTCGCTTCATAGAGAACTCCAAAGCAAATCAGTTTAGTTACCCATAATTTCTGTGCACCTATCTTATTTAAATGACAGAAGGAATCTCCCCTCATTCTCCTTCCAGTTTCCCCCTGTTCTCCTCCTCCTCCTCATTTCTTCTTCTCTTTTCTCCTCTTCGTAGCTAGTTAAGTCCATTTTCTCTCTTATTTCTACTGTTAATTTTCTTGCATTTCTCAATCCCTACATTAGCCCTCTCCTTTCTCCCCCTCGCCCTCTTCCTACCTCTCTCATTCTTCCTTCTCTTGCCGTTCTCCCTTCCTTCCATTCGTTTCCCGTTGTATATTCCCTTCATTCATTCCTTTTTCCTCTTTCTCTCCTGTCCTCCCATCCCACTTCTCCTTTCTTCTTCCAATTTCCTCTCCCCTTTTCCTCCCTTTCTTCACCGTTTCGTTTTCATTCATCATCTTCTCTCTTACCACTCCTCTACTTTCATTCTTTCCATTGCAATATTTCCTGCACGCTCACTTCTCCCTCTCCCTTTCCCACAGCTTTCCCCCTCCTTCTACTCCCTTTATGTGGCCCCATCCCTCATTCCCAGAACCCATGTCACCGTAAACTCCTGGAACTGTGTGAAGCCCAAACTCTTTGTAATTTAGCGGTCAATCATGAAGTCTCTCTCTCTCTCTCTCTCTCTCTCTCTCTCTCTCTCATTAACCACCCCCTCCTCAATATATTTCCCCAACCAGATAATACCAAGGCAATTTCGGCCTTTCCAGCCAATTACCACCACCATCCAAACAGCATCAGCATCACCAAATTGAGACTCATTCACATAATGGTGCTGTTATATCGAGGTATCGAGGCGTTGCTGTGAAATGGGTGTTTGTGTGGCCGTTATTTTTTTTTATTTTCTTTTATAACAGAACGGAGGAAGGAAAAACAAATGAAAAAAAAAATCCATACACTAGATTATTGGTGTCCTCTGTTCATAAAATATCTGTAACAGTTAGACTTGAACAGCTGTGGGTTGAAATTTGGAGGGAAACAACTCTTGGAAAGCGAATTCCAGAGGGATGCAGTACGGGGAATAAAGGAATTCTGATAGGCAGAGGTTCTACAATATGGCTGAGTGACATTCCAGTCATGAGCGCTACCAGATGCCCGTGTAGCACGAGGGAAGGCACAGAGAGGTGGCACCATGGACACAACTTCGTCTGAGCATTTGCCAAAAAAATATCTGTAAAATAATGCAAGGGAGGCAACATTCCTTCTTACTTGCAGGGGAGGTAGTTTAATTGTAATGGCAGGGTTGTTAATAATTCTAACAACTTTGTTCTGAATTTTGTCTAGTTGTTTTAATGCAACCTCTCCACATCCATTCCAAAAGGGTGAGCAATATTCAAGCTGAGAGCACACATGACTCTTATAAATTATAGCTAACTGCTTATCAGCGAAAAGTTACGGACTCTGTATAATAATTATCCAAGTTTCTTTGAGGCAGTTTTAGCAAGTGATCTAACATGAGAGGTCCAGTTGAGGGCATTGTTAAGTGAGACACCAAGAATTTCAATACTCTTGGTGATGGGAATATTAGTGGCACTGAAGGTAATGTACGAATCTAGCAATATCTGTCTATTAGTAAACTGTATATATTTAGTTTTACTAGCATTAAAAGAGACAATGTTGTTTTGTCCCCATTCACTGATCGTAGATAGGTCTTGATTTATGGAGATGGCTGTACTGAGTTGAGAGGTAGAGATATTAGACTTTGTAAATGTGTGTCTGAGTGTGAATGAACTATGTAGTGTTGAGTCATCTGCGTATGAATGGATGGGATTGTGGGTGACAGATAAGAGATCATTAATATGAACCAGAAATAGGATTGGCACCAGAACTGACCCCTGTGGCACGCCGGCGTTAATTGAGTGGAAATTGGAATATACATCATCTACTTTTACTCTTATTTTCCTGTCACTAAGATATGAAGAAATCAAAGGAACAAAAGACATTAGTCCATAGCAAGGGAGTTTGGACAGCAAGGAACGGTGCCATACTCTGTCGAAAGCTTCAGAAATATCAAGAGCTACTGAATGAGTTTCTCCATGTAGATCAATTGATTGATGGATGGTATGAGTTAAGAAATTGAGTATGTCAATGGTGGATCTTTCGTGGCAAAAACCATATTGTCTATCACTAATTAAGTTGTTGGATTCAAGATGTTTAAGAATGTGCATATTAATTAAAGTTTCAAATATCTTACCAAGAGAAGATGTGACAGCTATTGGTCTGTAATCAGAGGGGTCAGAGGAACTTCCTTTCTTCGGAATTGGGTGGCTATTGGCTTCTTTCCATGAATTTGGGAATAAAGAAGTACGTATGCATAGTCTGAATAATTTAGCTAGAACAAAGGCAAGTTCGGGGGAACACTTTTTCAAAACAATTGGCGGAATTCCATCTGGGCTTGGAGCTTTGTTGGTAGGTAAATTGTCTAGGATGGATTTTACGTAACTTGTCTGTATTTTAAGTGGGGCAATTTCAGGAGAGTCAAGTTCTAGTACTGGGACTCTATGGTAGAGTTTCTGGCAAATGTACTAGGAAAAATATCTGCTTTCCCACACGGGTCATTTGTAATGCTGCAATCTGAAGATTTTAGTGGGGGAATGGAAGATGAATTGTTAAAGTTTTTATTGAAAGAATTAAGAGTTGACCAGAATATGCTATTGTCATTAGGGTTGTTAAGTAGTTTTATGCTTGCTTCTGAAAAAAGTTGATATAGCTAGATTTAAAACAGCTGTTGCATGATTTCTAGCAATTTTAAATTTACAGAGTGATTCAGATGTTTTTTATTCTAAGTAAGTTATATGCTAATGCCTTTTGGGCTGTTGCTCTGGCACAGTTGCCATCAAACCATTTTGGAGAGTTCGATCTTTTATTGAACTGTTGACTTGGTATGAATAAATCCATACCAGCTAATATTAAGTTGCAAATGTGGGACTGGGTAGAATTGGGATCACTAGAGAAGAAAGACTGCCATGGAATGTCAGCAAGATAATTTCTAAATCCATCCCAGTCTGCCCTATCAAAGTGCCATCGGGTCACCCTGACGGGTTCAGAACGGGGAGGTGTGGGGTGGGTAACTAATGAGGCTTTGATGAGAGTGTGGTCAGAGGATCCAAGTAGTGACAGTACTTCTATCCTGTATTGATCTGGATTATTTGTCAAGAATAAATCCAAGAGTTGGGCAATATGGTTAGGATTATCAGGTATTCTGGTTGGTTGCTTTACCAGCTGGGTGAGATTAAACGATTCTGCAAACAGCTCGCACTCTAGACCAGCGTCGTCAATCCTGGCAGAATGCAATAACCATTCAACATTATGTATGTTAAAATCACCCAAAATGGTATTTTCGGTGCTAAGGGCAAGGTTAAGGTTACTCAACTGTGTGGATGTGGAATCAAATACACTGGATTCCGAAGAAGCACTGGGGGAACAATAAACTACACAAATATATTTGGTAATATTTTGACAATTTAGTTTATATAATGAGTAATCAAAACTGGATGAAGTGAAGTGATTGCTTGGCTATTATATAACCAGCCCTTTTCCTCATTGCACTGGTTACTGGCTACTTTATGTCATTCCAAGATTCGTGACAAGTAGAAATTATTAAAGCAGGAAAGGTTGGGTAATGACTGGTTAGGGTAGTTTGTCCGGTTATTCTGGGTTATGCTGAGTATGGAAAATTAAGGTAGGGTTAGGAAAGGTTAGGTTTGAATGGCTTCATTAAGGCTAAGTTTGGTTGGGTTTAGTTGGCCTGGGTTGGCTTAGCTTAGCTTAGCAATAATAAAAGGAACATATGTTGAGGTTAGGTTAGGTGACAGGAGGCATTTCCTCATTCAATGACCCCTGGACGTATGAAAAGGGGAGCCGAACACGAGAACATCCTATCTCACATCGTGTACAAAGTCCCCTAAGGCAACACTTGCAATTCCTACACCTTTTACACTTCCATGATGCATGTTTTAGTCACGATTCATGCAGGGAGCTCTGGGGAATGGTAAATTAAAGTAAAAAAAAAAAGTTGATGCTCGGATTTAGACTGACTTGCACCTTAAAATGTACCCTCTGATAATTCAATGTACCTTACAGTCGGGGCCAAAAATTGCCTTATATTTTATCCTTTTGTACCTCTCACTTTCCTCTGCTGGTAAAGATTTCTAAACTGAGAGAGACATGAGATGTTTCTCAGCTCATGGATTATTCTTATTTATGTAAAGCGTCAGGGACGAAGGTAGCCTAACGACCATAACGTAAGTGTGAGGCAGATGCAGTGGAATAAAAAGGGAATTGTCTCACTCAAAATACTCATTTCTTTCCTATTTACCTCTCCTTGTGTATTCATTAGTAAATTATCAGTGTGCATTAAAAGTACAAAAGCACGTCACCAGTTGTCAGTACCGAGCTACTATACATCATCATCATCATCATTATCATCATCGTCAAGAGAGAACTGTAACCAGAGTGAATGTGTGAAATGGCAGAGTGAATATTCTGATAAATACAAGATTGATAATCGTACAGCATAACTAAATGTGTATTAAACCCTTCATTGCGAAGACGCTCTTTATCTTCTTACATGTATATTCTTGTTACCACCAGACGATTATAAAGAGCATACGAGGAAGCTCTCGTGAGGTTTACTTTTTCCAACTTGATATTTTTTTCTTGCAGGCTGTCCTTGCTGCTTCCAGAGGGTTTATTTCAACTCCAAAAATGTCTTTCTTACTGAGTGGATTACATTCTATATAAAGTAATAGCTTTTAAAGTTAAAACTTGCTACCCCTAGATGGTATTGTTTATCTTAAGAACGAGCTTTCGTATTGAAGACTTTGATTCTTGCCAACATTAGACGATTTATTTAGCAGCGACTTTTTAGACTAGAGGGGATGCTTATAACCTTCATTAATCCCTTATTTGTTTAGCACCATTCCCAAGTTGAACAAAACCGTATGAAGACAGCAAGTATAATTTATAGTAATAATACATGACATGACTGAAGGAGTTAATGTAGACTGTCTCTCATCCATTCAGTCAATGGTGTCTCCTAAGCTTTTTTTTTTTCCTTTAGCGTTAACTAGAAAAAAAAAAATCAATAAAGCAATATCGTGCACGGAAAACACGTGTTATATATTTCAATGAGCTGTAGTTTTATACATCATGGTCGATTTCACATTTGCTGGTGGCAACATCATAACAAAAATGTTTGACAAAACTGAATACTGTAAGAAGTGTTGGAAACCATCCTTACTGCGACCATCCTATGCCAATATTTTTATATGTGCCAACAGTGTCACCATGATAGCTGACAACATATCATCACATCTCTTACCACTGTTAAAGTTGCCAACAGTCATTTAATACGATCAAAACTCACTGTACTATCACCATTACCATCATTAGCGAAATATACTACCGCCACACTTGTTACCACCACTACCCATTATGCTGTAGTACCACCTCCAGTACCACACTACCATATCACCCACCACCATGAATGAACACCAGCACCACCACATTAGCACAATACTACCATACTACACCTCTATACTGCCACCATCGCCACTAACATACCACTACCTCTACAGCAACAATACTACTTCTACCCCACGCAAACAATACTGCTGCCAAACCACCACCACTACCACACAATCATAACTATACGTCCACCACAACCAAAACATTACTATCACTACAACCACACCACCACCACCACCACACTACAACACCACTGCCACACCACTGCCACCACAACGCAGCACCTAGAGTGTACCCCCTACTGCACATAATTACAGGAACTGAAATATCTCTGTTTCACTCAAGCGAACAGCATAAAACACACACACACACACACACACACACACACACACACACACACAATAAAAAAAAACTCTATTTTCAAGGAGAATTTCTCTGTTTGTCTGTCTGTTTGTCTCTCTGTCTGTCTCTGTCTCTGTCTCTGTCTGTCTGTCTCTGTCTCTGTCTCTGTCTGTCTGTCTCTGTCTCTGTCTCTGTCTCTGTCTGTCTGTCTGTCTGTCTCTCTCTCTCTCTCTCTCTCTCTCTCTCTCTCTCTCTCTCTCTCTCTCTCTCTCTCTCTCTCTCTCTCTCTCTCATTAACAACTATTTCCCCCCCTCCCTCATAATTTTCCCCCAACCAGGTATCACCCAGGTAATTTCAGCCATTCCGACCAATTACCACCGCCATCAAAATCTCATCAACATCACCAGACAGAAACTCATTCACTTAATGGTACTGTTATATCGGGATATCGAGGCGTTGCTGGCAAATGGGTGTTCATGTTGGCGTTAATATGATTGCCTGGCTATTATTTACCCAGTCCCTTGTCTCATTTATTAAGCCCCGTGTCAGCCAACCTATGCCATACAAAGATTTTTAACAGTAGCAATGATTACAGGAGAATGGTTGGGAAAAGACTGATTAGGTTATTTTAAGCTAGGTTAGTTCGTTTTAGGCTGAGTAAAGTAAATTAAGGAAAGGTTAGGTTTGTATAGGTTAAAATAGCTTAAATTAGGCTAGATTGGGTTAGGTTGTGCTGGAGAGAGATGCTCATCCTAGCACTGGAAAGACAAAGTAAAAGTAAGTTAAGATTAGATAAAGTGACTGGAGGCATTTCCTGATCCAATGACCCCTGGACGTACAAATGGGGAGCAAAACACGAGAACTCCATCCCATCACACATCGTGTACATAATCACGTAAGGCAACACTTGCAATTCCTACACCTTACACACTTCCATACTGTATATATAAGTCGCTGTTCATGCATGGGCTTAAGGGAATGGATAATTAAGGAATAAAAGGTGATTCTCCCATTTAGATAGACTTACACCTTAAAATGTAGCCTACACTCTGATAATTCAAAATACTGAACAGTCGGGGACAAAAATGGTCTAATATTTCGCCTCTTCTTCTTCTCACTTTCCTCTGCTGTTAGGTACTTTTAAGAGAAATTTATCATAAATTTATATATTCATTGTCTGATGTCTCAGTGACTATATCGAATTTTCACTTCATTAGCCCCATTCCATTCTCGTCTTTTGATTCATCTCCTTCCTTTTTACCTCAACTTTCCTCAAGTACTGCCTCCCTTTCTCTTTCTCTTTCTCCTCTCCTTAGCTTTCCTCCGATGCTACCAGTCTCTATCTCAAGCCTACCTCAGCTTTTGTCTGGTGTTGTGTTATCTTCCCATTAATCTGACCTAGTTTTTTTTTTTTTAATTTTTATATTATTTAGCATAGCTTTATGGCAAACTACCACTCTACAAATTTTTTACAACATTTCTTTGTGACTTGGGTAAGTTCTTGAGTTAAACTCTTGCTAAATGTCAGATTAAACACGGAGAAGGGTCAGCTTTAGTCCAAATTAAATGTGACAAGCTTATAGGCTCCTGGGTCAACTCCTCTCCCCAGCTTTCCTGCAGTGCTATCTGTCTCCATCTCTCCCCTCTCACCTTTTCTCATGAGCTGTGATTCTAACCATCTCTCCCCACCTCGAAATCATCCATCTCGCTTTGCCTCCATGTCAATCACCTTAAGTCAGTGTCACGATCACCACTCTCTTTACCCATCCACTCACCCCTCTCAGCCACCAATCCCATACTCTTTTAGGCGTGGAGGGGCCTCAGTCTAGGCTCTTATAGTCCAGTATATTTAACTCATTCTTTACGGGACACGTGTTATAGTTTATTCTTTCTACCGACACAAGACTTTGGCTCGCTAAGGATAGACTGTCTGAGTTATAAGTTTTATATATAGCTTTCAATAACTTATCCCATGAAAAAGGGCAGATTGTGTGGAGGTAACAACAATAAAATATTCAACTGTCTTAATTCCACTCATACCCTGAAACTCATAACATTTAGGTATATCTCTCTACATACATAGCTGCATTTATATATCCTTAACTTCCTTCCAATGTTTTATTGTTTTCGTTTAATGTTTAACGTCTTCCTATATCCTTAACTACTCTTTCAAATGTCCTCCAGCCATCTAACATTATTAGTGCCTTCTTATATCCTCAGTTGCTTAACAGTGCAGTATGTCCGTCTTCCTGTCTGTATCTTTAATCCACACCTGCTATATTATCCGTAGCTTCTTTCCACTATGTTGCAGTTGCTTCCCAAATACTGAGTAGCCTTTCTGTTGTTTTGCTTGACTTCCTATATCCCTCACTATATACTCTGTCTCTGTCTCTGTCTGTCTGTCTGTCTGTCTGTCTGTCTGTCTCTCTCTCTCTCTCTCTCTCTCTCTCTCTCTCTTATTTTTCCTAGTTATTTTCCGCATTTACCTATGAATCATTCTGTATCATACCCTTTCTCATCTGACATCTTCTTCTTCTTCTTCTTCTACTACTACTACTACTACTACTACTGCTACTACTACCACTACTGCTACTACTACTACCACTACTACTGCCATTACTACTACTTTTACTAATACTGCTGCTGATGCTGGTTCCTGAACTACTACTACTACTACTGTTGCTGCTGGTGGTTCTTGAACTACCACTACGACTACTACTATTACTACAACTAGTACTACTGTTGTTGTTGTTGGTGTTGTTGCTGCTGCTGTTACACCACCACTACTACCAATTCTCTTTACTTCCTGCCCTCTCTTCTTTTCATATTTTGTTCAGTCATTTTGCCATCTTTCTTTGAGTCATTGCATATCGTTCTTTTTTGTTGTCTTTCTTTCCCTCTTCTCATTAGTTCCTCATCCATTAGACAACGTGATGCTCAGTGCATATACACCCAGGGCAGTAAACGAGGTTATTCATTGACAGTTTTTCCATCCATCCATCCATCCATCCAACCATCCATCCATCATCCAATCCTATGTCGCCCCATGAGGAGCGTAAGAACCCGGGGCTAGGCAAGTTGGTCCTGACATTTAAGATCAAAGTGACCAGCCTCACTCATCCCTGAGTGGCATTACGTGAGCATCAAACCGCAACCACCCTTTGGATATAAAGCTACACAGGCTTAATCCGACTGGAGTGCCTTTCTTATCCATTAAACACCAGGTGCCATTATTTGATTATATGGTTACCACCCAGCGTAGTAAATGGTTTCCTGGTGTACAGGAAACCATGTGACGTATCACTCAGTGTAGAGTCACCCATAGACAGAAGGAAGAGGAAAGAATGAAGGAAAGAAAGAAGAGGGACTGTAAAGTCACCCGTGGGCAGAAGGAAGAGGAAGGAATGAAGGAAAGAAGGACAGAAGAGGAGGGAAGGACGAGAGGAAAGGGGGACACCCAAAACAGTACTACATCGAGTGAGTGGATGGTAGACAGTTTTTGAGTAATATACCAACTGGGGCCATATTCTCAACCTTGAGGGGACTATACTGTATTTACTGATGAATTTGTGGGTTACAGTGGTCTCCCGCATCATTCACCAGCAAGGTGTTCAGTAACTGTAGGTCCGTAACGAATGAGAAAATAATGGTCATATGTTGATAAAGCATTTGTTCTCAAAGTTGGACCAAGAATATCCTGAAGTGTTCCGTACATTTCCCGGGACATGTTTGAACTATACAAACCTTATGCTGTGTAAACGATGGCAGGTTAATGTATATACATTTGTTCTCAATCATACGGCTGTCAAACACATTCCAAACAGAGTGAATACTATCGTGATCGCATCTAAAACCAAATGATAATTATGTGATACAGTTAACTGTTTTGGAGATAAATTTACACAGCAAATTATACTTAATATTTATGTGATCAAATACGGAAAACAAAGCTCTATGTGATAACAGCTGATTGTTATGGAAATTCCTTTATCGTAAAAGGTGTTTTGGATCCTTTATAAATGTGATCCTTGGTTCGATCATAAATTTGTAGTTCGTTTGTAATGTGCTTGGAGAGATGTTAGTGGGTTTGTGCTGAAACTGTGAGTACAAAAGAACGCACTGATAGGACTGAGGCAGAACAACGCAGGACAAAGACGGTGAGGCAGGACAGGTCAGAAAACGGGCAGAAGAGAAAAATAACATAGTACAGATCATGACATAGACAGGCGAAGTAAAATAGATTAGAACCACGGCAAATAGAAGCAGGACATAAGCAGAAGAGAAAGGCGGAAAAAGAAGGAGACGCAGAATAGGTTAATGCACAAGCAAAGCAGAAACCAAATGTAGACAAAACAGATCAGACTACTATGGATTCCAGAGGCAGTGGAACAGTGTTTTTCGGCAATAACTTTTTATCAAAGCGTTGGATTACGATGATATTTTACCAGAGAATGTTTCAGAACCTGACCTAACTGGCGTCGGTATGGTTTATTATCAAATGTGGAGACTTAAGGCACGTATAAGAGGAAAATAAGCATGCGAGGCGACTGTTTTACCCATTCCTGGAGCGAGGCTAGCTGGGAAATGCCCCGCCCCCTCACTCATATCGTGACGTCACTTTGACGTTGTCCACATAGACACCGCCCCCTTATCATCGTATGGGTGAAATATTGGAAAGGGTGGGTGTCTACTTTGGTTGACGGAAAATGTTGCCTATCTTTGAAAAATAAGCCTAGTATTTTCGTATAGGCCTATAAGGAAGTTATCCATTTTTAACGCAGGGATGTGAATCATTGTAATGTTATCATCACATATGGAAATACCATCCACTTGAGGTGTACAACTCCCTATATCCCCTGATTGAAGTACACTTCCAACATTACAAATGTGTACGTGACGAAACGTGTTATATATAAGTAACATGATAGCCTTACATTGCACACATGACATGTTGCCTGTTATCGTCACAGTGGAATATATAGTTCAGCGGAGAGCAAGGAGACACCTGTTTAATAAGGTTACCTGAATATGAACTGTCAAGAAAAGTCAGTGATAACATAACTACAAAGCATTTACATGAAATATTACAGCCATTGATGCAATGATACATGGTATATGCATGTAATAAAGAGACATGCATTGCAGTACAAAGCATTTACATGAAACCTACAGCCATTGATGCAATGATACATGGTATATGCATGTAATAAAGAGACATGCATTGCAGTAGTCGGAGACAGAATGTGGATATATTATGACAGGTGTACAAATGAACAAAACAACATAGCACACGGTAACTTTTATTCAATGTCACTCTCCAGGAATAGGTCGTCATCCCCGTCATCGTCATCGCTGACGATGTCGCCATTCCTCCCACCGCTCGAGCCTCGGCCACCAATAACCTTTCCCCTGTCAGTGATAACGTGATTACCTCGCCCAACATAACGTCATAACTATACGTCACGCTAGCCTCGCACGAGCGATGGCTCATTCTGTCGCCACGCATGCTTATTTTACTCTTTATAAGTGCCTTAAGTCGCCACAGTTGGTAATAATCCATACTGACGCCAGGTAGGTCGGGGTCTGAAACATGCCCTAGTAAACTATCATCGTAATCCAACGCTTTGATAACAAGTTTCCGCCGAAAACCAGTGTTCCACTGCCTCTGAAACCCATAGTAGGAGAGAAAGACATGAATTAGAACGCGGGCAAGACAGGAGTGTAACAAATACCAGCAAGTCATTTGCAGAACAGTGCAGAATAATGCAGAACAAGGACAAGGCAACACGGAAACAGAAGAGGACACAGGCAGACCAACAACACGATATAGATAAAGTAGCCGTCAAAAGATAACGGTAGAAAAATGCACACACACACACACACACACACACACACACACACACACACACACACAGATATATTCTTTCTCGCTGTGTTGCGGCTATATGTTGCAAAGCCTTTAGCGGTCTGCCTTAACTCCCAGCTGCGTCCTGTTCACATGTACAGTCAGGTGAGTAAACTGGGTTCCATTCGTCCCATTAAAGGTTCGAAAGAAATTATGATTAAAGAAAAATTAATGGTGCAATGCTCTCGAACTCTGGATTACATGCTGTTTACCAGTAACAACAACAATGTTAATAATTATAATAATAATAATTAATAATAATAATATTATTGAGTTATTATTATTATTATTATTATTATTATTATTATTATTATTATTATCATTGCTGTTGTTGTTGTTGTTATTATTATTTAATTCATTCAATGATATTAATGATTTACACTAAAAATCCCTGGGAAATAATTTCTTGCCACAACATCAAACAAACCAATACAAACAATATATTCACCTTGGATTCCACCAAATGTGAAAGGTAACACAACTTTTTCCTGCGGGTGTAAAGTCCCTTTGACTTCACTTACATGTGCATCACGTGTGGCACTGACACATGTGCCACCATTTTTACTGATATTCCTATGACCCGTGTGTGTGTGTGTGTGTGTGTGTGTGTGTGTGTGTGTGAGAGAGAGAGAGAGAATAAATGGATAAAAGCAAGAGAGGTAGGAAGAGATGGGAAAGATACAAGAAGGAGATGATGTAAGAGAGTTGGAGAAAGAAGAGATACAAGTAAATGAGAAGAGAGGACATAAATGTTGGAAGTGAAGAAAGAAATGAGGGATTAGATTAGGGCAGAGAAGAGAGATATGCCAGAAGAGAAGCGAGGTATAATACAGAGGAAATGGGAGACGAAGAAAACTGGATCACCTGTTACTAAAACACCTTCAATAGTGAAGTGTTTTGTTAGTTTCTTGCTTCCATCAGACGATGTATTTTAGATAATGGAAAATCTCGTAAACATTTATACATACATACATATATATATATATATATATATATATATATATATATATATATATATATATATATATATATATATATATATATATATATATATATATATATATATATATATATATATATATAAGGATTTGAATATATACTGTCGTCTATGTCACGCGTTTGGGTATATTGAGATATACTTGGGACCAAGCTCACCTGGTGTTTTGTGTGAACCATATGTACGACACTGTGTGGAAATTATCCTATGTAAGGAAAGGTAGAATACTGTGAAAAGGTCAGACTCGCTGAACTAGGTGGAGATATTTATTGTAAGGGCTAGCCTTCTGAGATTATCTGGTTAAAATATGTCGCATTGTTTTGATCACGGGTGTGTGGGTAGTTGTCTATTGTTAATATATAAGTGTGCCTTTGACCAGTTGTGTTTGGACTTTCCTTCCTTGCCTGTGACTGACCCGGTCGAGAACAAAGAACCCAAGGTTGCACCGTACCTGAACCCGAGAAGTCGGGACTCAGAATACGCTGCATAACAATTTTCTTTCTCCACTCCTCCAACTTCCGCTCTACTCCCCCCCTGGTGGTGTGTATCAGCACAAATCATCTGCAAACAACATAACCCATGGAGCCTCTTCAGTGATACCTCTCCCCAAAACATCTATTAACAAATCGAAGATATAGGGACTCAATGAGGATCCCTGATGTAGCCCAACTTTTACTGGAAACTTTCCCGTCACACCAACACTACTTCTGGCCCGAAATCTTGCCCGGACATACATATCTTTAACCAGTCGCACATACTTTTCTGAAACGCCCTTCTTCCTCATACATCTCCATACTTCCTGCCTTGGTACAGTATCATATATTTTTTTCCAAGTCGACAGATATCATATACAGCTTTCTCAGTTTCTCTCCAAATCTTTCCTGGATTTAATGCACTGCAAAGATTGCATCTGTTGTTCTTTTCCTGGCATGAATCCGAACTGTTGTTCACCAGTCTCTGTTTCCTGCCTTAACCTTTTCTCTGTTATTCTCTCCCATATTTTCATTGTCTGTGACATCAGCTTTATACCCCGATAGTTCCTACAATCCTGAATGTCACCTTTTTCCTTACAGATCGGTACTATCACACTTCCTCGCCAGGCGTCCGGTATTTTCTCCTGATCATATATCTTCTGCATTAAATCTGCCAGTACATCTACTCCATCTTCATCCAAGCTTTTCCATGCCTCTGTTGGTATTTCATCAGTCTCGCTGCCTTCCCATTTTTCATCTTTTTCAGTGCTGCTTTGACTTCCTCCCTACTAATTTCAGGTGTTTCCCTCTCATTTGGCGTCCCATCACCAAAAACTTTCCTTTCTTTTTCCTCGTTCAGTAACTTCTCTAAATACTCTTTTATGCCCTCCTCTGCCCTCAGTACCCTACCCCCACCATCCTTTATCTGCTTTATATGCGTAAGATTTTTTGCCCCTTAGTTCCTTCCTTTTCTCAACGCAAAGATCTTCTGTCCTTCCGGTGTTTCCAAGTCCTCGTAGTGCTGATCCATTGCTCTTTCCTTTGCCCATGCTACCGCTTTTATGGCTATTTTATTTGCTCTTCTTAGTATCTGTTTATCTTCTTCATTACCAGTTCTATCAAATTTCTTCTTCGCCTCTTTCTTCTCTTTTACCTTTTCCTGTACCTCCTCATTCCACCACCATGTTTCCTTTTCTTGTAGGGAGCTTTTTCCAGATATTTTGTCCAACAGTTCTTCCCCCTCCTGCTTAATCATCCTGCTGTTTTTATCGTACCACTCATTTACATTCTCTTCTTGTGTTTTTCTATCATAACACTAGTTCTCAACTCGCTCTTTAACTCCTCCTTTTTCAAGTACCACCCTTTAATTTTTGCAGCCCCCTGTTGTTTCCCTTTTCTCACGCTTATGACTTTGGAATCCACCACTACCAGCCGATGCTGTGCTGATCCCCCCCCCCCCCGCCATTTATCACTTTACAGTTCACAGTTTCTTACAAGTGGTTCCTTCTACATAGCAGAAAATCAATTTGACTCTTTCTTGGTCCACTTTTGTAAGTGATAATTTGATTTGCAGGCTTTTTAAACAAAGTATTTAGAATAGCCCTGTCTTGTTCCAGTGCGAAGTCAATTATACTCTCTGCTTCTGCGATCATCACCTTACTTCCGAAACCACCCTGCACTCTAGAAAACACACCCCTCTCCCTGCCCTCATGGCCATTCAGGTCTCCTCCAGTGAAAACTTTTACTCCTTCTGGATTTATTCTTGACAAATAATCCAGATCAATACAGGATAGAGGTACTGTCACCACTTGGATCCTCTGACCACAATCTCATCAAAGCCTCATTAGTTAACCCTCCTACACCTCCCCATTCCGAACCTGTCAGGGTGACCCGATGGCACTTTGACAGGGCAGACTGGGATGGATTTAGAAATTATCTTGTTGATGTTCCATGGCAGTCTTTCTTCTCTAGTGATCCCAATTCTACCCAGTCCCACATTTGCGACTTAATACTAGCTGGTATGGATTTATTCATACCAAGTCAACAATTCACTAAAAGATCAAACTCTCCAAAATGGTTTGATGGCAATTGTGCCAGAGCAACAGCCCAAAAGTCATTAGCATATAACTCTTACTTAAAATAAAAAACATCTGCATCACTCTGTAAATTTAAAATTGCTAGAAATCATGCAACAGCTGTATTATATCTATCTAAATCAAACTTTCTTCAAAAGCAAGCATCAAAACTACTTAACAACCCTAATGACAATAGAATATTCTGGTCAACTCTTAATTCTTTCAATAATAACTTTAACAAGTCATCTTCCATTCCCCCACTAAAATCTTCAGATGGCAATATTACAAATGACCCGTGTGGGAAAGCAGATATCTTTGCTAGTACTTTTGCAAGAAACTCGAGCATAGATGATACCAGCCAGAATGTCTCAGTACTGGAACTTGATTCTCCCGAAATTGCCCCACTTAAAATACAGACAAGATTCGTAAAATCCATTCTAGACAATTTACCTACCAACAAAGCTCCAGGCCCAGATGGAATTCCGCCAATTGTTTTGAAAAAGTGTTCCCCTGAACCTGCCTCTGTCCTAGCCAAATTATTTAGACTATGCATACGTACTTCTTTATTCCCAAATTCATGGAAAGAAGCCAATATCCACCCAGTTCCAAAGAAAGGAAGTTCGTCTGACCCCTCCAATTACAGACCAATAGCTGTCACATCTTCTCTTGGTAAGGTATTTGAAACTTTAATTAATAAGCATATTGTTAAAAATCTCGAATCCAACAACTTAATTAGTGATAGACAATACGGTTTTCGCCACGGAAGATCCACCATTGACATACTCAATCTCTTAACTCATACCATCCATCAATCAATTGATCTTTTTGGAGAAACTCATGCAGTAGCTCTTGATATCTCTAAAGCTTTCGTCAGAGTATGGCACTGTTCCCTGCTGTCCAAACTCCCTTGCTATAGACTAACGTCTTTTGTTCCTTTGATATCTTCTTATCTTAGTGACAGGAAAATAAGAGTAAAAGTAGATGATGTATATTCGAATTTCCACTCAATTAACGCCGGCGTGCCACAGGGATCAGTTCTGGTGCCAACCCTTTTTCTGGTTCATATTAATGATCTCTTATCTGTCACTCACAATCCCGTTCACTCATATGCAGATGACTCAACACTACATAGTTCATTCACACTCAGACATCCATTTACAAAGTCTAATATCTCTATCTCTGAACTCAGTACAGCCATCTCCATAAATCAAGATCTAGCTACAATCAGTGAATGGGGACAAAACAACCTTGTCTCTTTTAATGCTAGTAAAACTAAATATATACAGTTTACTAATAGACAGATATTGCCAGATTCGTACATTACCTTCAGTGCTACTAATATTCCCATCTCCAAAAGTATTGAAATTCTTGGTGTTTCACTTAACAGTGCCCTCAGCTGGACCTCTCATGTCAGATCACTTGCTAAAACCGCCTCAAAGAAACTTGGATTATTGTACAGAGTCCGCAACTTCTTCGCCGATGAGCAGTTAGCTAAAATTTATAAGAGTCATGTGCGCTCTCAGCTTGAATATTGCTCACCCTTGTGGAATGGTTGTGGAGAGGTTGCATTAAGACAACTAGACAAAATTCAGAATAAAGCTGTTAGAATCATTAACAACCCTGCCATTACAAATAAACTACCTCCCCTGCAAGTAAGAAGGAATGTTGCCTCCCTTGCATTATTTTACAGATATTTTTTTGGCAAATGCTCAGACGAAGTTGCGTCCATGGTGCCACCTCTCCATGCCTTCCCTCGTGCTACACGGGCATCTGGTAGCGCTCATGACTGGAATGTCACTCAACCATATTGCAGAACTTCTACCTATCAGAATTCTTTCATTCCCCGAACTGCATCTCTCTGGAACTCGCTTCCCCAGAGTTGTTTTCCTCCAAACTTCAACCCACAACTGTTCAAGTCGAAGTGTTACAGATATTTTATGAATAGAGGACACCAGTAATCTGGTGTATGGATTATTTTTGTTTTCCCCATTTGTTTTTCCTTCCTCTGTTCTATTATTAAAAAAAAAAAAAAAAAAAAAAAAAAACTTCATCCAGATGCCTCCAGAACTCCTCCTTTTCTCCCTCACTACACCCGACCTGTGGTGCAAAGGCACAAACCACATTTAGCACCAAGCCGCCATGTTCCACTTTCACACTCATTATCCGATCACTTTTCCTTCCCACACCCACCAGCTCCTTCTTCCAATTCTTATCCAAGTTTATTCCAACACCGTTTCTTCCTTGTGCTTATGCTTCGCTGTAGGTGAGCTTACACCCTGCTCCGATGTCACGTACCCTGCTTCCTTCCCACCATGTTTCTTGTCAGGTACCTTGTTTCCTTTCCACCTTGTTTCTTGGACACACAATACTCCCACTTTTCTTCTGTCCATCATGTCAGCCAGCTTCCTGCCTCTACCAGTTATGTTCCCTACATTCAGCGTCCCTACCCTCAGAGCTCGCTTCTTCAGCTTCTTCTGGTGGCTCTACATTGAGTGAAAAGCCTAATGGTTTTCATCAACACAGGAAAATATTTACAATGCTGGCGGTATCCATATAACTAAATAACGGGGAGATGTGGAGTCTATTATGGGGCCCCTATTAACTGGATGGGCAAAGGCAAATGTGTAGTCCATCCAGGAACCAAACTAACGCTTCCCCCCGCCTGGCTGTGGCAAGGTGCTATAGGTGGAAAGGGAATATAAGTTCACTGCACGGGAAGGTCATGCAGGGGTAGTTGTTTTCCAGCGGTTGATGGGTCTGCTCTGTCATACACACTGGGATGGCCCAACAACAACTACTACTACAATCATCATCTGTGATAATGATGATGATAGTGATGATCCGGGTAATTATGATAATGACGAAGATGATGGTGAGTAGGAACCCGTCAGTCTCAAATCATGAAGACGGTCACCTGCATGATGGACACAAGGACAATTTGATTTCTGTACACAACGTTGTCTCTCTGGCTGTTTCAGAAAGTTACCTGTTTAGAATGTTATACCCACAAACAGGGTTGTCAAATAGGTTACTTCGTGCACAAGTTACCCTGTGCATGCACGGACTTGGTGCATGTGACCCTATAGCAAAGTACCATATACCATATCCCCATATATACAGTAGTTATATGACAGTTGTAGTGGTAGAGCAACCCATCAGTGTCTGTCCGAGCAAACCCATCAACAGCAGGAATTCAGTCGCCCCTACAGGGCCATCTCGTGCTGTCAACCGATGTTATTATCGCCCACCTTTGGAAAGCAGAGAAATAATGTTTTTGCCTGCCTGCCTGTGTGTGTGTGTGTGTGTGTGTGTGCGCGTTCCCATTATATCTCATGTACGGCTTGAGTTATCAGCATGAAACCTTCAGGGTATCAAGATATGGCCAAAATCTTGGACGGGTACGATAATGGGCACTGATGATCAAGGCCAATGTCACCAAAATGGCTGCCAAAGGTCAAGTAGTTTTTGTCGCCCTCCTTTAGCACCATTGTATCTAATGAACGGCTTGAGCAAACAACATGAAACCTTCAGGATATCAAGATACGGTCTAAATCTTGGACTTGGCCAACAGCATATTCTGGCGGGCGATTAGCATTCGGCTCCCGAATGCTTATCTATCATTTTGCGTTTAAAAGCACCTCGTTACAACAAGACGTTGTGATATGACATCCACACATCTCGCCAGGTGACGCCGAAGTCAGTACTTTCAGGCAAGGCTGACTTATTTCTTTTCATTAACCTTGAGTTCCTCTCTCGCTCCCTCTCTCTCTCTCTCTCTCTCTCTCTCTCTCTCTCTCTCTCTCTCTCTCTCTCACTTAGATAAACACACACACACACACACACACACACACACACACACACACACACACACACACACACACACGCACACACCACACAGACACAGACACAGACACACACACACACACACACACACACACACACACACACACACACACGTGAAGGTGACTTCTGTCTCTTTCCAGTTGGCACAAACTTCTTTTCCACTCACATAGACTTGTCTTTCACTGCAGCTGACATCGAATTCCTCTTTAAAGGTGACATTGACTGTTTCTTAGGAGGCTGCATTGTCTTCTGGTCGCTGATCATATCCACCTCTCTTTGCAGGTGATGTTGAGTTCCCTCTGCAATTACAGCATCATAGACTTCTTCCTGCAGGTGACTTCGACTTCTCTCTGCAGGTGACATCTCATTTTCTCGGAATGGGAAGTTGACTTTTCTCTGCCTTCTCTCTACGAGTGACACCGCCTTTTCTCTGCAGGTGACGCCAACTACTCTCTGCAGGTGATGCCGACAACTCTGCAGGTAAAGGTGACTAATCTTTGCAGGTAACTCTTACCACTCTGCGGAGGTAACGTCAACTTCTCTTTGCAGGGATCACTCTAATCACTATCATCACTACTGTCATCGTCATTATTAGTATTATTCTTCCTACCACTACTAGGCTACTACTTCAATTACTGCTACTACTACTACTACTACTACTACTATTTCTGTTATTATTATTATTATTATTATTATTATTATTATTATTATTATCATTATTATTATCATCATCATTATCATTATTATCATTAATATTATTATTATTATTATTATTATTATTATTATAATTATTATCAGTATTATTATTATTATTAAATTGTTGTTGTTGTTGTTGCTGTTAATTTAGTGGTAACATATTCATAGCAGTATTTTCCATGACACATTTTCTTCATTGTTGGATTTTTGGCAGAGATTCATGGCTTTCGGGCGGTTTTTAGGTGCATAGTTGATGTGTATCCGGGCGGTGTTTAGTTCCATTTTCTGGCGGGTGGTAGTTAGTCTGCTAAAGCTATATAAGGCCTGGCCGAAGCTTCCACGAGCAGTTCGGGTGGAGCAGCAGCCAGAGCAACATGTCCTTCCCAGCCTGCCAGGCCCACCACAGGCACCCACACATCCTCCACACCCCCCACTACTCCTTCCCCACCCACCACCACCTCGGGGAAGGTCAAGTGGTACAGCTTCAGGCCAGGTTATGGCTTCATCACGAGGATGGACAACCAGCAGGACATTTTGTCCACTGCACCGCCATCAAAAAGCCAAACCTCAGGAAGGTTGGAAAGTCCTTGGTGGAGGGGGAGAGAGTGGAGTGTACTATCAGAAGAGGGAGTAAGGGGCCAGAAGCTGCCTCTGTCACCGGCCCTTCTGGCAGCCAAGTGGAGGGATCTACCCCCGCCCCAGATCGACGCAAACATCCACGTTGATGTGCAGCTGATGAGGATAATACCACCCAGGCCAGCAAAGCTGCATGCATACAATCTGCAATTGCAATTGCACAAGAAGACCGGGCAGCCCTCAACATATTAATCCCTCTGCTGCTCCGCCACACCACACTGCCTCGATCTCCATCCCTGAAGAAGCAGTCAATGTGGTCACCCCTGCCCCCCAGCCTCCTCTGCCATCTTAAATGGAAGAAGACCCCAAAA
>NC_137062.1:8068003-8108003 GCF_032717465.1 Coenobita brevimanus | reverse complement strand
CGTTGCTAGGCATATAACGTTACATTTCTCAATAGGCGGTGTGACCTGCTTCCTACAAGGAATATCGATTTCTTTCTGTAGGTTATACAGAATGCTATTTGCAGGCTACACTGTACATATCACAACAGATGACACATACTTACATATTTTCTGGTAATCTGGAATTCTCTCTCTTCCTTAACTTCGAGTTCATGTTCTTTCCTCATACTCTCTCTCTCTCTCTCTCTCTCTCTCTGCATATACTCTTATTTAGATGTGTATGTATGTATGTCTATTTATCTGTTTCTGTTACTTTGTTATCAAGTTCTCTCTCTTTTCAGATTACTTCGACTTTTTTTTCCTAACAGGTGTCATGTTATAAAAACTGCAGGCATCATCGACTTCGTCGTTGAAGGTGGTATCGACTTTTGGCTGGAAACATCAACTTCTCTTTCCCGGTGAGACTGATGTCTCTTTGAAAGTGATGTCCACTTCTTTTCAAAAGAGATTTCGACACTCTCAACATGTGAAGTCGACCTCTTTCTGCGAGTGACGGGAAATCTCTTTGCAGGTGACCCCGACATATCACAGCATGGGAAACCTGCGAAAAAATATCCAAGTAAGATTGCCTTCCTTCTTTTCTTTTACATTTATTCTCTCTCTCTCTCTCTCTCTCTCTCTCTCTCTCTCTCTCTCTCTCTCTCTCTCTCTCTCTCTCATTGGATGTTTCTTTTTTTTTGTAGGTGACATTATCTTTGCCGCTCACATCAACTTATCGTCCATTGATAGTGACGGGAAGTTCTTGTGCAAAGTCGCCAAAGACTCCATCTTCCGAGGTGGATCCGTCATCTAATCGCAGAAGGCAATCCGCTTCTGTTTGCAGGTGACGTCGAGTTCTATCTGCAAGTGACATCGACTTCTCTCTGATGGTTACGCTAACAACAATCCACTGGCAACTTCACCTTCTTTCTACAGCTGACATCGGCTCCTCTCTACAAAGGACGCCAGCGTCTCTCTCCATATGATGTCGGGTTCTCTATCCAGTTACATCGACTCTGACTACATGTGACGTCGCCTTCTCTCGAGACGAGACGGCGACAACTCTCGGCACATGATATCGACATCTGTCCAGGTAACAACGACTCCTCTCTCCAAGTGTCATAAACTTCTCTACGCATGTAACATTAACAACTATAAAGTCTCGCTGTGACCTTCTTCCTGCTAGGAATGTTGACATCTTTCTGCAGGTGACGCAGAAACCTATTTCCCGGTAATATCAACATATCACAAGAGGTGACACATAATTCATTATTTTCAGGTAAGTTTGACTTCTCTCTTTTCACTGAAGACGAGTTTCTCTGTCTTGTTGTTAGTCTCTCTCTCTCTGTATCGACTTTTGTTTCCTTGTAGATGACATAATCTTTACCATTCACATCGACTTGTCTTCCATTGCAAGTGACAGCAAATTCCTGTCTGCAGTTACAAAGCCTTTACCTTCTGAGGTGGCATGGCCTTCTAATCGATGATGGCATCCGCATCTGTTTACAGGTGACGTCTAGTACTTTCAGCAACTCTGCTGGTCACTTATGATATCGACTGTTCTTTGCAGGTGATGTGCAGTTCTCACCGCAAAAACAGTATCATAGACTTCTTCTTGCGGGTGACTTCAACTTCTCTCTGCAGGTGACATCTTATTTTCTCGGAATGTGAAGTCAAATTTTCTCTCCCCTTTCTCTATAAGTGACACTGCCTCTTCTCTCTATTTGACACCGACTACTCTCTACAGGTGATGCCAACTACTCTCTATAGGTGTTGCCAACTATTCTCTGCAGGTGGCGCGAACTACTCTACAGGTAATGCCGACTACTCTCTGCGGGGGACGTCGACTACTTTCTGCAGGTGACGCCGACAACTCTTTGCAGGTAATGCAGACCACTCTGCAGAGGTACACCTTCAACTTATCGTTACAGACGACGCCGGTATCTTTCAGCACTAAACGCCGACCTCCTTTTGCTGCGATGACTGTAATCACTATCATCATCACTACTTTCATCGTTACTGTTACTATTATTGTTACTATTATTACTGCTAATAGGCTACTACTACTACTACTACTACTACTACTACTACGACTCCAATTACTATTATTATTACTATTGTATTTATTATTATTATTATTATTATTATTATTGTTGTTGTTGTTGTTGTTGTTGTTGTTATTATTATTATTATTATTATTATTATTATTATTATTATTTTATTATTATTATTATTATTGTTGTTGTTGTTATTATTATTATTATTTTATTATTATTATTATTATTATTGTTATTGTTGTGGTTGTTATTACTATTATTATTATTTATTATTATTATTATTATTATTATTATTATTGTTATTATTATTGTTATTGTTGTGGTTGTTATTACTATTATTATTATTTATTATTATTATTATTATTATTATTATTATTAATGTTAATAATAATAATAATAATATTATTATTATTATTACTATTATTATTATTATTATTATTATTATTATTATTGTTAATAATAATAATAATAATAATAATAATATTATTATTATTATTATTATTATTAATATTAATATTATTATTAACTTGTTGTTGTTGTAGTTGCTGTTAATTTAGTGGTAACATATTCATAGCAGTATTTTCCATGACACATTTTCTTCATTGTTGGATTTTTGGCAGAGATTCATGGCTTTCGGGCGGTTTTTAGGTGCATAGTTTATGTGTATCCGGGCGGTGTTTAGTTCCATTTTCTGGCGGGTGGTAGTTAGTCTGCCAAAGCTATATAAGGCCTGGCCGAAGCTTCCACGAGCAGTTCGGGTGGAGCAGCAGCCAGAGCAACATGTCCTTCCCAGCCTGCCAGGCCCACCACAGGCACCCACACATCCTCCACACCCCCCACTACTCCTTCCCCACCCACCACCACCTCGGGGAAGGTCAAGTGGTACAGCTTCAGGCCAGGTTATGGCTTCATCACGAGGATGGACAACCAGCAGGACATTTTGTCCACTGCACCGCCATCAAAAAGCCAAACCTCAGGAAGGTTGGAAAGTCCTTGGTGGAGGGGGAGAGAGTGGAGTGTACTACCAGAAGAGGGAGTAAGGGGCCAGAAGCTGCCTCTGTCACCGACCCTTCTGGCAGCCAAGTGGAGGGATCTACCCCCGCCCCAGATCGACGCAAACATCCACGTTCATGCGCAGCTGATGAGGATAATACCACCCAGGCCAGCAAAGCTGCATGCATACCATCTGCAATTGCAATTGCACAAGAAGACCGGGCAACCCTCACCATATTAATCCCTCTGCTGCTCCGCCACAACACACTGCCTCGATCTCCATCCCTGAAGAGGCAGTCAATGTGGTCACCCCTGCCCCCCAGCCTCCTCTGCCATCTTAAATGGAAGAAGACCCCAAGAGCAAGAAGAGCCAGGAACAAGATATCCCCGGGGCAAGAAGACCCGGGGAAATAGCCTAAAACCCGGAAAAAAGACCTCAGGACAACTGTCAGGAAAAATTATCGGAGAATCCCTGGCAAGTAACTACAGCTGAAATAGGATCTAGTTATGTCCACCAGGCAATAACTGGTCTGTCTAGGCACAGCTGAGATAGGATCTAGTTATGTCCACCAAGTAATAACTGGTCTGTCTAGGCACAGCTGAGATAGGATCTAGTTATGTCCACCAGGTAATAACTGGTCTGTCTAGGCACAGCTGAGATAGGATCTAGTTATGTCCACCAGGTAATAACTGGTCTGTCTAGCCACAGCTGAGATAGGATCTAGTTATGTCCACCAGGTAATAACTGGTCTGTCTAGGCACAGCTGAGATAGGATCTAGTTATGTCCACCAGGTAATAACTGGTCTGTCTAGGCACAGCTGAGATAGGATCTAGTTATGTCCACCAGGTAATAACTGGTCTGTCTAGGCACAGCTGAGATAGGATCTAGTTATGTCCACCAGGTAATAACTGGTCTGTCTAGGCACAGCTGAGATAGGATCTAGTTATGTCTACCAGGTAATAACTGGTCTGTCTAGGCACAGCTGAGATAGGATCTAGTTATGTCCACCAGGTAATAACTGGTCTGTCTAGGCACAGCTGAGATAGGATCTATTTATGTCCACCAGGTAATAACTGGTCTGTCTAGGCACAGCTGAGATAGGATCTAGTTATGTCCACCAGGTAATAACTGGTCTGTCTAGGCACAGCTGAGATAGGATCTAGTTATGTCCACCAGGTAATAACTGGTCTGTCTAGGCACAGCTGAGATAGGATCTACTTATATCTACCAGGTAATAACTGGTCTGTCTAGGCACAGCTGAGATCGGATCTAGTTATGTCCACCAGGTAATAACTGGTCTGTCTAGGCACAGCTGAGATAGGATCTAGTTATGTCCACCAGGTAATAACTGCTCTGTCTAGGCACAGCTGAGATAGGATCTAGTTATGTCCACCAGGTAATAACTGGTCTGTCTAGGCACAGCTGAGATAGGATCTACTTATATCTACCAGGTAATAACTGGTCTGTCTAGGCACAGCTGAGATCGGATCTAGTTATGTCCACCAGGTAATAACTGGTCTGTCTAGGCACAGCTGAGATAGGATCTAGTTATGTCCACCAGGTAATAACTGGTCTGTCTAGGCACAGCTGAGATAGGATCTAGTTATGTCCACCAGGTAATAACTGGTCTGTCTAGGCACAGCTGAGATAGGATCTAGTTATGTCCACCAGGTAATAACTGGTCTGTCTAGGCACAGCTGAGATAGGATCTAGTTATGTCCACCAGGTAATAACTGGTCTGTCTAGGCACAGCTGAGATAGGATCTAGTTATGTCCACCAGGTAATAACTGGTTTGTCTATAAAACAGTTGAGGTAGCACCTAGTAATATATTTTTATTTATCAGGTTAGATCGCATCTCGTGTTGGAGGTGACGCATACTTCAGTATATTTGGGTAATGTTTACATCTTTTATTTTACTAACGACAACTCTCTCTCTGTCTGTCTGTCTGTCTGTCTGTCTCTCTCTCTCTCTCTCTCTCTCTCTCTCTCTCTCTCTCTCTCTCTCTCTCTTAATGCAAACTTGTGCTTTTTTGCAGGTGACATGATCTTTACCACTAACATCGACTCATCTTCCATTGCATGGGATGGCAAATTCTTTTCTGCAGTTACAAAGTCCCTGTATTAAGAGGTGGCATCGTCTTCTAGCGGCAGATGGCATCCACTTCTGTTACAGGTGTCGTCGAGTTATTTCTACAAGTGACATCGACTTCTCCCAGTTGGTGACTCTGACAACTCTCCGCAGCAACAACTTCTCTCTACAGTTGACATCGGGTTCTTTCAACAAGGGACGTCAACTACACCCTCCGGATGACGTAGTGTTCACTTTTCATATATCGTTGTGTGTATCTACAAGTGACCTCGACTTCTACCTATAGGTGACTTCTCCTTCTCTCGAGGCGGGAAGTCATCTCTCTGCACTTGACTTAGACATCTCTCCAGGTAAAGCCAGTTTTATATGAAAGTTACACAGACTTCTTTACTTTAGTAACGTTAACAGTTCTCAGGAGGCAGTGTGACCTTCTTTCTGAGAGGAAGGTCGACTTGCTTCTGTAGGTGACATGCTACGTAGAAACCTATTTGAAGCTAATATCAACATATCAAAACAGGGACACATAATTCAATGTTTTATGGTAAGTTCTACTTCTCTCTCTCCATTAACGACAAGTTTCTCTCTCTCTCTCTCTCTCTCTCTCTCTCTCTCTCTCTCTCTCTCTCTCTCTCTCTCTCTCTCTCTCTCTCAATACAAGCTTCTTTTTTGCAGGTGACATGATCTTTGCCACTAACATCGACTTGTCTTCCATTCCATGAGATGGCAAATTCTTGTGTTCAGTTGCAAAGTCTCTATATTAAGAGGTGGCATCGTCTTCTAGCGGCAGATGGCATCCACTTCTGTTTACAGGTGACGTCGAACTCTTTCTGCAGGTGACGGGAAATCTATTTGCAGGTGACCTCGACATATCACGGCAGGGAAACCGACGACAAAATATCCTGGTAATGTTGCCTTACTTCATTTCTTTTACTTTTAGTCTCTCTCTCTCTCTTTGCCTCTGCCTCTGACTGTCTTTGTCTGTCGCTCTGTCGGTCTGTCTGTCTGTCTGTCTGTCTGTCTGTCTCTCTCTCTCTCTCTCTCTCTCTCTCTCTCTCTCTCTCTCTCTCTCTCTCTCTCTCTCTCTCTCTCTCAGTATCGACTTATATTTCTTTGGAGATGACATGCTCTTTACCTCTTACATCGACTTGTCTTCTATGTCAAGTGACGGCAAATTCTTGTCTTCAGTTGCCAAAGACTAAATCTTCTGAGGTGGCATCGCCTTCTAATCGCAGATGTAAGCAGCTTGTGTGTGCAGGTGATGTCGAGTACTTTCTGCAAGGACATTGACTTCTCTCTGATGGTTGCTTATGATATCGACTGCTCTTTGATGGTGATGTGTTCTCTCTGCAACTAAAGCATCATAGACTTCATCCTGCAGATGATTTCGATTTCTCTCTTCATGCGACATCTCATTTTCTAGGAATATAAAGTGGACTTTTCTCTTCCTTCTCTCTACAAGTAGCAATGCCTTTTCTCTGCAGGTGACGCCGCCTACTCTTTGCACGTTACACCGCCTATTCTTTGCAGGAGAAGCCGACGATTCTCTGCAGGTAACACTGACTACTCTCTGCAGATGAAGCCGACTACTCTCTGTAGGTAACGACGACTACTCTGCAGGAAACACCGACTACTCTCTGCGGGTAACATCGACTTTTCTCTGCAGGTAACGCCGACTACTCTGTGCAGGTGATCCTAACTACTCTCTGCAGGTAACACTGACCACTCACTGCAGGTGATGTCGACTACTGTCTGCATGTAACACCGATTACTCTCCAGGTAACACAGACTACTCTCTGCAGGTAACACTAACTACTCTCTGCAGGTAACACCGACTACTCTCTGCTGGTGACGCCGACTACTCTCTGGAGATTATGCCAACTACTCTCTGCTGGTGACGCCGACTACTCTCTGGAGATTATGCCAACTACTCTCTGCAGGTAACGCCACCTACGATCTGCAAGGAACACCGACTACTCTGCAGGTAAAACCGACTGATGTCTACAGGTAACACCGGCTACTCCTTGCAGGTAAGAACGGCTACTCTCTGCAGCTGACGCCGACTACTCTCTGCAGGTGATGCTGACTACTCTCTCCAGCTACCACCGACTACTCACTGTAGGTAACACCAACTACTCTCTGCAGGTAACACCAACTACTCTTTGTATTTAACACTGACTACTCTCTGCAGGTGACGCCGACTACTGTCTTCAGGTGGTGCTGATTACTTTCTGCAGGTGATGCCGACTACTCTCTGTAGGTGATGCCGACTACTCTCTGTAGGTGATGCCGACTACTCTCTGTAGGTGATGTCGACTACTCTCTGTAGGTGATGCCGACTACTCTCTGTAGGTGATGTCGACTACTCTCTGTAGGTGATGCCGACTACTCTCTGTAGGTGATGCCGACTACTCTCTGTAGGTGATGCCGACTACTCTCTTCAGGTAACACTGACTACTTTCTGCAAGTGATTTTTTTTTTTTTTATCTGTCCGACTCTGGGCATAGGCTTCACAGCCTGCTCCCAAGGCCCAGTAGTCCTTCGACATACCATACACCTGTCCATGTCACCACTTCGGCACTAACACCCACCGTCCATATTGAATACATGCTAGGGCTGTCTCATACAGGACTGGTGTATTGGTATTATCGGGGGTATTTTTACGACATGTCGGCGGATCTTCTGGTAGATCAGTAAACTCTGTTTTTATTAAATTCAAATCCTTAAACTGTTCCCTGTCCCAGCGGGGATTTGAACCTCGGTGGGGTAGGACTGCAGCCCATCTCTCTCCCGACTGAGCTACGCAGACTACTATCTGCAGGTAACACCGACTACTCTCTGCTGGTGACGCCAACTACTCTGCAGGTGACACCGACTACTGTCTGCAGGTGACACTTACTACTCTCTGCACGTGATGCCAACTACTCTCTGCAGGAGACGCCAACTACTCTCTGCAGGAGACGCCAACTACTCTCTGCAGGTGATGCCAACTACTCTCTGCAGATGACGCCAACTATTCTCTGCAGGTGATGCCAACTACTCTCTGCAGGTGATGCCGGCTACTCTCTGTAGGTAACGCTGACTACTGTCTGCAGGTAACACCGACTACTCTCTGCGGGTAACACCGACTACTACTGCAGGTGACGCCGACTAATCTATGCAGGGAACACTGACTACTCTGCAGGTGATGCTGACTACTTTTCGGAGGTAACACAGGCTACTTTCTGCAGGTAACACTGACTACTCTCTGCAGGTGATGCCGACTACTCTCTGCAGGTGATGCCGACTACTCTCTGCAGGTACGTCGACTTCTTTCTGCAGGAAACATCGACCTCTCTTTGCAGGGATTACTCTAATGACTATCATCATGACTACTATTACTGTCATCATTAGTATTATTGTTACTATTATTCCTGCTGCTAGGCTACTATTATTATTATTGTTATTAGAAGTGCTCGTGGGCCCTTTGGGCCCTCTTGCACTTGCTCCTGTGGAGGGCTCTCGCACTCCGTGCTTCGCACTCATTTCCTTGTGCTTCTCACTCCTTTCCTTGCTCTTCACGCGCGTTGCGATCATTTCAGGTAATCCAAGTCAAGTTCATGTGCTATTCTAGTCTTACATTGCCACTATCAGCAGTCACAGCGACATCGAAGGGCCCATGATGGTCTGTTTATGTGCTGTTCTAGTCCTGAAATGATGACAGAAAATTCATCTCACCGTTTACGAAAATGTGCACTTCTCTTCGATGCTTTTCGTTGTGTCATATTAACAACCACCAGGGCAACAGCGCAGGAAATGCACAGTAAAAACGCTCAATTTGGTGGCTCTGATCGTCAAAACAGTATAGGGCCATGGCACATGGCTCGAGTAGACTTGATTTCTAAAAGTCCCAGTACCGAATGAACTGTTTTCCGAACCAAACTTGATCGCTCTTAACTCGAGATAGGATCAAGTTCTTCGACATTAGCGAATTTTCTGCAGTTTTCATGCCGATTTTGGTACACCAGGACACCATACCGAGCAAAGGCGCCCTCACCTCGCTTCGGGAAAGGAACCCAAGTTGTCCACACGCAAGTCTGATATAGTAACCACTCGGCCACGGCAACCAACCGGGCGCCGGAAGCGGCGCTTTTTGGTCAAAATTTGATCAGACATTATATATAGTATAAGTATTTCAATCGTGATGGAACCAAGATTTGTAAAATCAGTGATTTTTTGGCGATTTTTTTGCGAATTATGTTGCAATTTGAATGTGTAGTTACGGCTGCCCAAAATACACACACACACACACACACAGACACACAGCTGCTGCTATACAGTAGTATATTAGATTATTATTATTATTATTATTATTATTATTAAATTGTTTTTCTTGTTGTTACTGTTAATTTAGTGGTAACATATTCATATCAGTATTTTCCATGACACATTTTCTTCATTGTTGGATTTTTGGCAGAGATTCATGGCTTTCGGGCGGTTTTTAGGTGCATAGTTGATGTGTATCCGGGCGGTGTTTAGTTCCATTTTCTGGCGGGTGGTAGTTAGTCTGCCAAAGCTATATAAGGCCTGGCCGAAGCTTCCACGAGCAGTTCGGGTGGAGCAGCAGCCAGAGCAACATGTCCTTCCCAGCCTGCCAGGCCCACCACAGGGACCCACACATCCTCCACACCCCCCACTACTCCTTCCCCACCCACCACCACCTCGGGGAAGGTCAAGTGGTACAGCTTCAGGCCAGGTTATGCCATTGGCTTCTCTCTACAATGGACGTCAACTACTCTCTGCGGATGACGTCGGGTTCTCACTTCATATATCGTCGGTTCTCTCTGCAGGTGACGTCCACTTCTGTCTGCAGGAAACGTCACCTTCTCTCTAAACGACACGTCGACATCTCTTTGCACGTGACGTCGGCTTCTCTCCTGGTGGCGCCGACATCATTTACAAGTAACACAAACTCCTCTAAGCAGGTAACGTTAACAGCTGTCAAGAGGCGGTGTGACCTTGTTCCTGCAAGGAATGTCCACTTCTTTCTGCAGGTGAGGCACAGCTCTATGTTCAGATAATAACAAAATATCACATGTAACACAAAATGCAATATTTTCAGGAAAGTTTGACTCCTCTCATTGTATTAACGTCCAGTTCCTCTCCTTTGTTCTCTCTCTCTCTCTCTCTCTCTCTGTATATATATATATATATATATATATATATATATATGACTTTCCTTCCATGCTTTGCACTATGTCATCAAGTTCTCCCTCTTTTCAGGTGACGTCGACTCTTTCCTTGCAGGTGTTTTTTAAATTGCAGGCGGAATTGACTTCTTCTTTGAAGGTGGTACCGACTTTTCTTTGCTAAATAACATGGCTTCTCTTTGCAGGTGACGCTCATTTCTCTATGCAAGTGATTTCCACTTCATGCCGTAGTGCAGTTTGGCTCTCTCTACACGTGACGTCAGCCTCTCTCTACAGGCGACGGGAAATTCTATTTGCTGTTCACCTCGACATATCACGGCAGGTGACAACGACGTAAACATTTTCAGGTAAGGTTGCCTTCCATCTTTTCTTTACCGTTAAATCTCTCCCTCTGTGTGTGTGTGTGTGTGTGTGTGTGTGTGTGTGTGTGTGTATTTATCTATATATCTTTCACTATGTCAAGTTTTCTCTCTTTTCAGGTCACTTCAACTCGCTTTCCTTGTAGGCGTCATTGATCCTGACGGCAACACACACTTCTTTGAAGGTGATGTCGACTTCTTCCTGCTCGGAACATGGACTTCTTTTTGTAGGTGACGCTGATTTCTCTGTGCAACTGATGTCCACTTCAGTCCGTAGTGAAAGTCGACTCTATCAACAAGTGACGTCGGCCTCTTTTGGCGGGAGACGGCAACTTCTATTTGCAGGTGACCTCGACGTATCACGGCAGGCGACCCCGACGTAATAATTCCAGGTAAGGTTGAAGAGGATCCAGGTAAGGCTGCCTTCTTTCTTTTCTTTAACGTTGGCTGTATCTCTCTCTCTCTCTCTCAATATTGACCTTTTTTTATTTGCAGATGACATGACCTTTACCGCTCACATCAACTTGTCTTCCATTGCAAGTGATGGGAAATTCTTGTCTTCAGTTGCCATAGTGTAAATCTTCTAAGGTGGCATCGCCTTCTAATCGCAGATGTAATGAGCTGTGTGCAAGTGATGTCGAGTACTTTCTGCAAGGACATCAACTTCTCTCTGCTGGTTGCTCATGATATCGACTGGTCATTGCTGGTAATGCTGAGTATTCTCTGTAAAAAAAAGAATCATAGACTTCTTCCTGCTGCTGACTTCAACTTCATTTTCTAGCAATGTGAAGTGGACTTTTCTCTGCCTTCCCTCTACAAGTGGCAACGCCTTTTGTCTGCAGGCGACGCCGCTTAATCTCTACAGGTGACGCCGCCTACTGTCTACAGGTGACGCGGCCTATTCTCCACAGGAGACGCCGACTACTCTCTGCATGTGACGTCGACTACTCTCTGCATGTGACGACGACAACTCTCTGCATGTGACGTCGACTACTCTCTGCTGGTAACATCGACTGCTCTATGCAGGTAACACCGACTGCTCTGTGCAGGTAACACCGACTAATCTTTGCAGGTAAAGCCAACTAATCTCTACAGGTAACACCGACTACTCTCTGTAGGTAACACCAACTACTCTTTGCAGGTAACAAACACTTCACTCTGCAGGTAACGTCAACTACTCTCTGCAGGTGACGTCAACTACTCTGCATAGGTAACGTCAACTTATCTCTACAGGTGACGTCGGCTTCTTTGTGCGGGAAACGTCAGCTTCTTTTCATAGGGATCAGCCTAATTACCATCATCATTACTATTGTTATCGTAACTATTAGTATTATTGTTACTACTACTACTACTACTATAACTACTACTACTACTACTGCTACTACCATTACTAGTACTACTACTACTAATATTACTACTAGTACTGCTACTACTATTACTCACTACTATTACTACTGGGCTACTAGTACTGCTACTTCTGATAGTATTATTATTATTTTGTATTATTATTATTATTATTATTATTATTATCATTAATAATATTATTAAAATTATTATTAATATTACTATTACTATCATTATTAATATTATTTGTGGTAGGTGGGGGCGCTCACCATCCACTCACTTGATGTAGTGCTGCTCTCGTGCGTCTGCCATTTCATCTCTTCCATCTTTCTTTCCTTCCATCCTCTTCTGTCTTTCTATCCTTCATTCTTTCCTTCTTCTGCCTAGGGGTGACTTTACACTCCCTCCTCTGTTTTTGTTTCCTTCACTCTATTCTTTTCCTTCTGCCTGTGGGCGACTCTACACTGAGTGACAAGCCAAATGGGTTCCTGTACACCAGGAAACCAATTACTACGCTGGGTGGTAACCATGTAGCCAAATTTAGGCACCTGGTGGTTTAGTGGGTAATTATTGTGCTCCAATCGGATTCAGCCGGTGAAGGTTTATATCCAGTGGGTAGTTGGGGTTGATTGCTCAAGTAATGCCACTCAGGGATGAATGACCCTGGTCACTCTCATCTAAAATGTGGAGACCAACTGCCTAGCCACGGCCTCCTACGCTCCTCATGGGGCAATGTAGGATATAATGATGGATGGATGGATTAATATTATTATCAATATTATTATTATTTTATTATTGATATTATTAATATTGTAATTACTAATATTATTAATATTAATATTAATATTAAAAATATTGTTATTATTAATACTATTATTATTAATATTATTATTATTAATAATATTAATATTACTATTATTAACATTAATATTAATATTATTATTAATATTAATATTATTAATGATAATAATATTATTATTAATATTAATGCTAATATTGTTATTAATATTGTTATCAATATTAATATTATTTTAATATTAATATTATTATCAATTTTAATATTATTATTGATATTATTATTGTTATCAATATTAATATTATTATCAATATAAATATTGTTATCAATATTAATATCATTACCAATATAATATTATTATCAATATTAAAATCATTATTAATAATAATAATATTATTAATATCGTTATGATTAATATTCATATTATTATAAATATTCTAATTATTATTAATATTAATATTATTATTTTTATTATTAATAATAATAATGTTATTATTAACATTGTTATTACTATTATTATAGTTCATTTGATTATTACTAGTAGTAGTTTAAACATTATTATTTTATTATTATTATTATTATTATTATTATTATTATTATCATTTTTATTAAAAATCATTAATATTCTTGACAGTATTCTTAATATTATTATTTTTATTAATATAATTATTATTGTTTTAATATTATTATTAATATTATTATTAATATTATTAATAATTAATTTTTAATATTATTATTATTATTATTATTATTATTATTATTATTATTAATTAATATTATTAATACTATTATTAATATTGTTAACCTAATTACTTTATTATTAATATTATTATTGATATTATTAATAATATTATATTATTAATATTATTATTAATATTATTAACATTATTATTATATTATTGATATTATTAAAACTATTATTATTATTATTATTATTATTGTTATTAATATTATTATTAGTATTGTAAATATTATTAATATAAGTATTTACGTTTCTTAATATTTTTTATTATTATCAATATTATTATAAATTTTACTAATATTATTATTTTTATAATTATTATTATTATTATTATTAATGTTATTATTATCATTATTATTATTATTATTATTATTATTATTATTATTATTAATATCATAATTAACATTATTGTTACTAATGTTATTATTATTTATATAATGATAATAATATTTATAATTATTATTAATATTTTTATTTAATTATTATTAATATTATTATTTTTAAAATGCTTAGTGCTACTAAAATTAATATGATTATTATATTAATATTGCTATTAATATGAATATTATTATTAATACTAATATTATTATTAATTTTATTATTGATATTAATAGTATAAGTATTAATATTATAATCAATATTATTATTACTAGTAATTCTTATAATATTATTATTAATAATAATATTTTTAGTAATATTAATAGTATTAGTATTATTAATATTATTATTGTGATTATTCTTATTCTTATTCTTATTCTTATTATTATAATTATTATTTGTATCATTATTATTAGTAGTAGTAGTATACGAAAAAATCAATATAAATATTAACATTATTGTTAACATTGTTGTTACTTTTATTATTATTATTATTATTAATATAATTGTTATTATTTTTATTATCATGATTATTATTATCATCATTATTATATTATTATAATCAATATTATAATTAATATGAATATGAATATTATTATTATTATCATTGTCATTGTTATTTTTTTACTATTATTATTATTATTATTATTGTTATTATTATTATTATTATTATTATAATTGTTATGATCATTATTATTATTATTATTATTATTATTATTATCATTTATATTACTTTTCCAATTATTAATATTATTTTAATTATACATAATAATATAAGTAATACTATTTTTATTAATAATATTAATATTATTATTAATATTAATAGTAATGTTATTATAATTATTATTATTATTATTATTAATATCAATTTTATCATTCCTTATATTTTCAATATTATTATTAGTATTATTAATATTATTAATAATAATATAATTAACTTTAATATTTTTAATATTTTTTAATATTATTAATATTATTATTAATATTATTTCGATTATTTTTATATTATGATTAATTATATAATTAATATTAATATTATTGTTTTTATTAGTATTATTAACATTATAATTAATATTTTATTATTAATATTATTACTAGTATTATTTATATTATTATTATTTTTATTACTAATATTATTAATATTATTATTAATATTATCATTAATAATATTATTACTTGTATAATTAATATTATTAATGTTATTATCAATAATGTTAATATTATTATCAATATTTTTAATATTATTTTTTATATTATTAATATCATTAAATAATATTATCAACATTATTAATGATTTTAATAATAATAATAATAATAATAATATGATTAATACCATTATTAATATTATTATTACTGTTATTAATATTATTAATAATATTTATATTATCATTACTATTTTCAATAATAAAAATAATACTTTTAATATTATTATTATTATTATTATTTATATTATTAATATTATTAATACTAATATTAATATTATTAATAATTTTAATATTAGTAATAATTTTATTAATATACAGTTTTAATGTTAATATTATGATTAATATAAATAATATTAATATTACTATTATTAATATAATTAATATTTTTATAAAAAAAATAATAATAATAATAAAAATATTATTATTATTATTATTATTATTATTATTATTATTGTTTTCAATTAATATTATAATTATCATTTTTAGTTATTATTATTATTAACAACAGTAATAGTAATAATAAGAATAATAAAAATAATAATAATAATAATAATAATAGCAATAAGGATAATAATAATAATAACAATAATAACAATAACGATAGGAATGATGACAATGTTATTAATAATAATAATAATAATAATAATATTATTATTATTATTATTATTATGATTACTGTTATTATTATTATTATTATTATTATTATTATTATTTTATTATATTATTATTATTATTATTATTATTGTTATTATTATTATTATTATTATTATTATTTTAATTATTATTATTATTATTATTATATTATTATTATTATTATTATTATTATTATATTCTGATCCCTCACTCAGGTCGTGGACAGAGTAGACGGAGTGTCTGGTGAGGTCACATCAGGTGTGGTTGGGAAAAGGTGTCCTCAGCCTGCATATAAGCAGCTTCTCAGCATTTGTATGTACCACTCTTGGTCTGTAGATCCACTGAAGAGGGCGACAGCTGTCGCCGAAACTGTTTGGAATACATCTTTTTTCGTCTGCCAGTGGGGGTTACGTAGTAAAGATATTTATAATTTTATAAATAATAGTAATATTACTACTACTAATGATAATATTAATAATAACATTATTAAATAATAATACTTAGAGTAATATTATTAATAATAATATTTTCAATAATAATAATGATATTAAAAATAATATTACAAATAAAAATATTAATAATCATATTATTAACAATAATAATAATATTAATAATACTAATACTAATAAAAACATTATCAATATTATTAATAATAATATTGTTTGTATTTTAATAATGTTATTATTATAATAATAATAGTACTGTTATTATTCTTCTTCATAATAATATATTAATATTAACATTAATAATGTTATTAATGATGTTAATAATAATATTAATATTAATGATAAATATAATAATAATATTATTAATAATATTATTATTAACAACAGTAATAATAATAATAATAATAATAATAATAATAATAATAATAATATTGTCATTATTATTATCATTATTACTATTTTTATTCTTCTTCTTATTATTATTATTATTATTTTCATTTTTGTTATGATTATTACTATAAAAATTAATAATAATAATGATAATAATATTAATAATAATAAAAATATTGATAATAACAATAATAATAATAATAATAATAATAATAATAATATATAATAATGATAATAATAATAATAATAATAATTTATCCTTCAATCATCCAGTTCTACATTGCCACATGAGGATCGCTGGAGCCCGGAGCTAGGCAGGTGGTTAATAATAATAATAATAATATGGATATTAATATTTTTATTATTATAATATTAATTATTAATAATAAAATAATTATTCATAATAATATTAATAATAATAATAATAATAATAATAATAATAATAATAATATTTATCATAATATTAATAATAATAATATCAATGAAATTATTAATAATATTAATGATATTAATAATAATATTAATAATATTTTTAATAATATTATATTAATAATGATAATAATAAAGTTAATAATATTGATAATAAAATTGATAGTTAATAATATAATTTATTATACTATTAATGATGTAAACAATATTAATAATATTAATTAAATTCATATTAATATTAATAACAATTTTATTAAATATTAATAAAGATATTAATAAGAATATTAATAATATTAATAATGATGTTATTAATATTAAAAATTATATTAATAATGTTAATAATAATATTAATGACACTATTAGTACTAATAATAAAAATAAAAATAATAATAATGATAATAATAATAATAATAATAATAATATATTGATAAAAATAATAGTAATAATAATAATAATAATAATAATAATTTATAATATTAATGATATTAATAATATTAATAATATTTTATTAATAATAATAATTATCTATCTATATACCTAGGCTGCTTCCCCCCAGGAAAGGGAGGTAGCCGAGACAGGACGACACACTCGCCATTTACTCATCCATTTAAACACATTCATTCGCATCTTAGCCCCAAAGGGAAGAATGGACAGATCCTCACCGCACCACACCACACAAGGGTCAACTGCGCAATGCAATGAGTGACATCCGCAGCAGGGCCCGACAGCAGAACTGGTTTACCCCTGCCACATCATAACAGACCCATCCCCTTACCCGCACCTGACCTGACTAGCTGATCAGACCAAATGCGGGAGAATATCCCCTCAGGGCTGCGTCATCACTTATTCATTCACAATTTCTCTCTATTTATTTCTGTCACGCACAGCCACTCTTCCTTGCTCAACAGACATCCCTCTCGCATCCAACGCTCTCTTCACACTGTCCATCCATCCTATTCGTGGTCTTCCTCTCAGCCTTACACCTCTCACATCAGATCTAGTTATCTTTTTCACCAATCGCTCATTATCCATTCTCTCCATATGCCCAAACCATCGCAACACCCTCTGCTCAACTCTATCAGCCATCTCCCGAACAACTCCGGTTCTCCTTCTCACTTCATCATTTCGCACTCAATCCATATGCGTCACTCCACACATACTCCTCAGACACCTCATCTCCATTACATTCAAGCTTTTCCTCTCTGTTACACCCATATTCCATGTTTCAGCCCCATATAATGCAGTTGGTACCACAACGCCCTCATACAGCCTTCTCTTTACATCTGTTCTAAGCGAACGACATCTAAACACTTTTTTCATTCCTCCCAGCACCTTTCCTACTTCATTTATTCTAAACTTCACTTCTGCATCTTTTCTTCCATCCACAGCAACATGTGACACTAGATATTTAAAACACTCTACCTATTCAAGCAACTCGCCATTCAAAACTATATTCATCCCCCTACCATCTACCAACCTCGTACACTTCATCACTTTACTCTTATTCACATTTACTTTCAATTTCCTCCTTTCACACACCCTTCCAAACTCCTCTACCAACTGTCTCAATCTCTCCTCTGAATCAGCCACCAGTGCGGTATCATCTGCAAACAGCAGTTGCTTCAGATTCCACTCTCCACCATCAACATTCACCAGACTCAGACCTCCACCTAACACTCTTGCATTCACCTCCCTTACAACACCATCCATGTAAATATTAAACAACCAAGGTGACATCACACATCCCTGTCGCAGCCCCACTCTCTCACGGGAAACCAATCACTCACAGCATTCCCCACTCTTACACATGCTCTACTATTTACATAAAAACTTTTCACCCCTTTTAGTAACCTACCATCAAGTCCATACAAACTTAAAACAGTCCACAAAGCCTCCCTATCAATTCTATCATATGCTTTCTCTAAATCCATAAATGACCAAAACACATCCTTTCCTTTCGCTAAATACTTTTCACACACTTGTCTCACAGCAAACACCTGATCAACGCATCCCCTCCCTCTCCTAAAGCCACACTGCTCCTCACCAATCACTCCCTCTGTACCCTCTCTAACTCTCATAATTAACACTCTACCATACACCTTACCTACAACACTCAACAGACTTATTCCCCTAAAGCTAGTACATTCATACTTATCACCCTTGCCTTTATACAACGGGACCACACAAGCACTTGCCCAGTCAACTGGCACCATACCTTTCACAAAGCACACATTCAACAATCTTACTAACCAGTCAACAATAGTCACTCCACCAACCTTCGGGCATTCCACAGTACACCCATCCATACCTGCAGCTTTCTCTGTTTTCATCTCCTTTACTGCCTTCTCCACTTCCTCCTTCGTGATCAAAGAATCATTCAACTCTTCCAACACATTTATTGCTTGCACCCTTCCATCCGCCACAATCTCAGCCACCCTTTCCTCCTCTACATTTAACAATCTTTCAAAATACTCTGCCCATCTCTTCCTTACTGCATCCATCTCAATTAACATCCTTCCATCCTCTGCTTTTACTCGCTCTTCCTTCCCAGACTCTCCCTTTCGCACCCTTTTCACCTCCTTCCAAAACATTTTCTTATTCTGTTGAAAATTCTCTGTCAGCCGCCTACCCCACCTCTCATCTGCTGCCACTTTAGCATCATGCACAGCCCTTCTCGCCCTATTCCTCTTTTCCTTATACCTTTCATATGACATCTCATCCTTCCTCTGCAGCCACACTTCATATGCATGTCTCTTCTCAGCCACAGCCATACTTACTTCCTCACACCACCATTCACTTCCTTTTCTTACACCACCACCCACACGTCTCACACCACACACCTCTTCTGCATGTACCACCACAGCACTCTTAAACAACTGCCATTCCTCCTCCACACTGCCATTTTCCATATCTTTCACTGCGTTCCACTCATCTTTCAATTTCTTCTGATACGCTATCTTTTTCTCTCTTTTATCCAACTCACTCACTTTCAAAACCTCCCTGCCACACCTAACCCTCCTAGCTCTCACCCATCTCTTGCCTACTCTTAACTTTCCCTCCACCAGATAGTGGTCAGACATACCTTCACCCTCCCCTCTCAGAACTCTCACATCCAGCAATCTTCCTATTACATTCCTAGACACAACCACATAGTCCATCAAAGCTCTATCAACAACCCTTCCACCATCCTGTCTTACCCATGTATACTTATAAATATCTTTCTTCTCAAACAGCGTATTTCCAATCATCATCTCTCGCTCAACACACATCCCTATCATTCGTTCCCCATTTTCATTTCTTCCAGGCACACCATGGATACCAATTACACCTTCAACTGCTACATTTCCCACTCTAGCATTCAGATCTCCCATCATTACCACATTCACATTCGCTCCAAAACTCTGCAGACATTCATCAACATCATTCCAGAAAGACTCCCTCTCTTCTTCATCCCTTTCACTACCAGGCCCATATGCACTCACAAACACCCACAACTCCCGTTCAAATTTCGCTTTCACCCACATCAGTCTCGATGACACCTCCTTCCATTCAATCACACACTGCTGTACTTCCGGACTCACTAACAAGGCCACACCTTCTCTTGCCCTTCCTCTATCAACACCTGACAATCATCCATTCACACTTCCAAACATAGACTCACCCTTCCCTTTCATCTTCGTTTCACTCAAAGCAAACACATCCAACTTTCTTCTCTCAAACATTCTCCCAATCTCCTTCCTTTTAGCCTCAATCGTACTACATCCACGCACATTCATAGACCCAATCTTCAGGGTACGGGGATAACTCCATCCCCCATCCCTTTCTCTGTCCTGTCTCTTTTTAGGAACTAAAAAACAGAGGAGGGGGTCCCTAGTCCCCTCACCCCGCCCCTTTTAGTCGCCTTTTACGACGCGCAGGGAATACGGTGGCAGTATTCTTCCTACCACAACCTGGCCGCAGAGTAGTAGTACCACCCCGTAGTGCGGCCAGATTGTCCCCCCCCCCGCCACAGGGGGGGACACAATTATTATTATAATAATAATAATAATAATAATAATAAAATAAAAATAATAATAATAATAATAATAATAATAATAATAATAATGATAATATTCATAATACTAAAAATAAGATTAATAAAAATAATAATAAAAATATTTATATTTAATAATTTTAACAGAATAATAATATTAATATTAATAATAACAATACTATTAATAATGATATTAATATTGATAACAATATTAATATTTAAAATATTATTAATATTGATAATATTATTAATATTGATAATAATATTAACATTGATAATAATACTAATATTAGTATTAATATTAGTATTGTTAATGACATTAATATTGATAATAGTATCAATATTATGATTAATATTAATATTATTATTACTATTTATTTTAATATTAGTAATAATATTAATATTAATGTTAAAAATATTAATAATAATAACAACAATAATAATCTTAAAAATATTATCAATAATAACAATATTAATAATAATAATATTAATAAGGATAATAATAATAATAATAATAATAATAATTTGAATGATAATATTAACAATAATAATAATAATAATAATAATAATAATAATAATAATATCAATAATAACAATATTGATAATAATAATATTAATAAAGATAATAATAATAATCAAAATACTACTACTACTACTACTACTAATAATAATAATAATAATAATAATTTGAATGATAATATTACAATAATAATAATAATAATAATGATAATAATAATAATAATAGTAATAATAATAATAACAATAATAATAATAATAATAATAATAATAATAATAATAATAAAAAAAATAATAAAAATCATAAGAGTAATAAAAATTATAATAATACAAAAAAAAATAATAATAATAACAGAAGTAGCAGTACTAGTAGCTCTAGTAGTAATAGTAGTAGTAGTAATAGTACTAGTAGTAAGAATAGTAATAGTAATAGTAATAGTAGTAGTACTAGTAACAGTAGTAGTAGTAACAATAATACTAATAGTGACGATAACAGTAGTAATGATGATGGTAATTAGGCTGATCCCTATAAAAAGAAGTTGACGTTTCCCGCACAAAGAAGCCGACGTCACCTGTAGAGATAAGTTGACGTTACCTCTGCAGAGTAGTTGATGTCACCTGCAGACAGTAGTTGACGTCACCTGCAGAGTGAAGTGTTTGTTACCTGCAAAGAGTAGTTGGTGTTACCTGCAGAGAGTAGTTGGCTTTACCTGCAGAGAGTAGTTGGCTTTACCTGCAGAGAGTAGTTGGCTTTACCTGCAGAGAGTAGTTGGCTTTACCTGCAAAGAGTAGTCGGTGTTACCTGCATAGAGCAGTCGGTGTTACCTGCATAGAGCAGTCGGTGTTACCAGCAGAGAGTAGTCAACGTCACATGCAGAGAGTAGTCAACGTCACATGCAGAGAGTAGTCAACGTCACATGCAGAGAGTAGTCGACATCACATGCAGAGAGTAGTCGACATCACATGCAGAGAGTAGTCGACGTCACATGCAAAGAGTAGTCGACGTCACATGCAGAGAGTAGTCGACGTCACATGCAGAGAGTAGTCGACATCACATGCAGAGAGTAGTCGACATCACATGCAGAGAGTAGTCGACGTCACATGCAGAGAGTAGTCGACGTCACATGCAGAGAGTAGTCGACGTCACATGCAGAGAGTAGTCGGCGTCTCCTGTGGAGAATAGGCCGCGTCACCTGTAGACAGTAGGCGGCGTCACCTGTAGAGATTAAGCGGCGTCGCCTGCAGACAAAAGGCGTTGCCACTTGTAGAGGGAAGGCAGAGAAAAGTCCACTTCACATTGCTAGAAAATGAGATGTCGCCTGAAGAGAGAAGTTGAAGTCAGCAGCAGGAAGAAGTCTTTGATTCTTTATTTGCAGAGAATACTCAGCATTACCAGCAATGACCAGTCGATATCATGAGCAACCAGCAGAGAGAAGTTGATGTCCTTGCAGAAAGTACTCGACATCACTTGCACAAAGCTCATTACATCTGCGATTAGAAGGCGATGCCACCTTAGAAGATTTACACTATGGCAACTGAAGACAAGAATTTCCCATCACTTGCAATGGAAGACAAGTTGATGTGAGCGGTAAAGGTCATGTCATCTGCAAATAGAAAAAAGTCGATATTGAGAGAGAGAGAGAGAGAGAGAGAGAGAGAGAGAGAGAGAGAGAGAGAGATACAGCCAACGTTAAAGAAAAGAAAGAAGGCAGCCTTACCTGGATCCTCTTCAACCTTACCTGGAATTATTACGTCGGGGTCGCCTGCCGTGATACGTCGAGGTCACCTGCAAATTGAAGTTGCCGTCTCCCACAAAAAGAGGCCGACGTCACTTGTTGATAGAGTCGACTTTCACTACGGACTGAAGTGGACATCAGTTGCACAGAGAAATCAGCGTCACCTACAAAAAGAAGTCCATGTTCCGAGCAGGAAGAAGTCGACACCACCTTCAAAGAAGTGTGTGTTCCCGTCAGGATCAATGACGCCTACAAGGAAAGTGAGTTGAAGTGACCTGAAAAGAGAGAA
The DNA here is from genome assembly GCF_032717465.1 of Coenobita brevimanus. Lineage (NCBI taxonomy): Eukaryota > Metazoa > Arthropoda > Malacostraca > Decapoda > Coenobitidae > Coenobita > Coenobita brevimanus. Next base: position 8,084,360 of record NC_137062.1, on the reverse strand, counting down.
AACTTGACATAGTGAAATATATATAGATAAAGACACACACACACACACACACACACACACACACACACACACACACACACACACATACACACACACACACACATACACACACACACACACACACACACACACAGAGGGAGAGATTTAACGGTAAAGAAAAGATGGAAGGCAACCTTACCTGAAAATGTTTACGTCGTTGTCACCTGCTGTGATATGTCGAGGTGAACAGCAAATAGAATTTCCCGTCGCCTGTAGAGAGAGGCTGACGTCACGTGTAGAGAGAGCCAAACTGCACTACGGCATGAAGTGGAAATCACTTGCATAGAAAAATCAGCGTCACCTGCAAAGAGAAGCCATGTTATTTAGCAAAGAAAAGTCGATACCACCTTCAAAGAAGAAGTCAATTCCGCCTGCAATTTAAATAACACCTGCAAGGAAAGAGTCGACGTCACCTGAAAAGAGGGAGAACTTGATGACATAGTGCAAAACATGGAAGGAAAGTCATATATATATATATATATATAAATTATATATATTTATACCTTTATATATATATATATAAATTATATATATGTATACCGGTATATATATATATATATATATATAGAGAGAGAGAGAGAGAGAGAGAGAGAGAGAGAGAACAAAGGAGGAACTGGACGTTAATACAAAGAGAGCAGTCAAACTTTCCTGAAAATATTGCATTTTGTGTTACATGTGATATTTTGTTATTATCTGAACATAGAGCTGTGCCTCACCTGCAGAAAGAAGTGGACATTCCTTGCAGGAAGAAGGTCACACCGCCTCTTGACAGCTGTTAACGTTACCTGCTTAGAGGAGTTTGTGTTACTTGTAAATGATGCCGGCGCCACCAGGAGAGAAGCCGACGTCACGTGCAAAGAGATGTCGACGTGTCGTTTAGAGAGAAGGTGACGTTTCCTGCAGACAGAAGTGGACGTCACCTGCAGAGAGAACCGACGATATATGAAGTGAGAACCCGACGTCATCCGCAGAGAGTAGTTGACGTCCATTGTAGAGAGAAGCCGATGGCATAACCTGGCCTGAAGCTGTACCACTTGACCTTCCCCGAGGTGGTGGTGGGTGGGGAAGGGGTAGTGGGGGGTGTGGAGGATGTGTGGGTGCCTGTGGTGGGCCTGGCGGGCTGGGAAGGACATGTTGCTCTGGCTGCTGCTCCACCCGAACTGCTCGTGGAAGCTTGTTGTTGTTGTTGATTCTCTCCTCATTCGAGGAGACCGGGCCTTGCTGTAGCCCGGTTGGTGATGGTTGTCTTCAGTAAGGTAAGGGGGAAGACAGGGCCTGGGGAATGCCCAGCACACACGCCCTGTCTCCTGGCTGAGTTGCGGTGTGTGTGTCGTGGAAGCTTCGGCCAGGCCTTATATAGCTTTGGCAGACTAACTACCACCCGCCAGAAAATGGAACTAAACACCGCCCGGATACACATAAACTATGCACCTAAAAACCGCCCGAAAGCCATGAATCTCTGCCAAAAATCCAACAATGAAGAAAATGTGTCATGGAAAATACTGCTATGAATATGTTACCACTAAATTAACAGTAACAACAACAACAACAATGTAATAATGATAATAATAAAAATAATAATAATAATAATAATAGAAATGCCTAGTAGCAATAATAATAATTATAATAACACTAACGATGACGATGAAAATAGTGATGATGATAGTGATCAGAGTAATCCCTGTAGCAAGAGGTCGACGTTTCCCGCAGAAAGAAGCCGACGTACCTGCAGAGACTAGTTGTCTTACCAGCAGAGAGTAGTTGGTGTTACCAGCAGAGAGTAGTTGTCTTACCAGCAGAGAGTAGTTGTCTTACCAGCAGAGTAGTTGGCTTTACCTGCAGAGAGTAGTTGGCTTACCTGCAGAGAGTAGTTGTTTTACCAGCAGAGAGTAGTTGGCTTTACCTGTAGAGAGTAGTTGGCTTTACCTGCAGAGAGTAGTTGGCTTTACCTGTAGAGAGTAGTTGGCTTTACCTGCAGAGAGTAGTTGTCTTACCAGCAGAGAGTAGTTGGCTTTACCTGCAGAGAGTAGTTGGCTTTACCTGCAGAGAGTAGTTGGAATCACCTGCAGAGCGTAGTTGTCTTACCAGCAGGAAGTTGTTGGGTAAACCAGCAAAGAGTAGTTGGCTTTACCAGCAGAGTAGCTGGTGTTACCTGCAGAGAGTAGTTGGCTTTACCAGCAGAGAGTAGTTGGCTTTACCTGCAAAGAGTAGTCGGAATCACCTGCAGAGAGTAGTCGGTGTTACATACATAAAATAGTTGGCTCTACCTGCTGAGAGTAGTTGACATCACGTGCAGAGAGTAGTCGGTGTTACCTGCAGAGAGTAGTCGGTGTTATCGGCAGATAGTAGTCGACATCATTCGCAGAGAGTGGTTGGTGTTACCTGCAGATACTAGTAGACATCACCTGCAGAGAGTCGTCGGTGTTACTTGCAGAGAGTTGTCGGTGTTACTTGGAGAGAGTAGTCTGTGTTACCTGCAAAGAGTAGTCACCTGCAGAGAGTAGTCGGTGTTACCTGCAGAGAGTAGTCGGTGTTACCTGCAGAGAGTAGTCGGTGTTACCTGCAAAGAGTAGTCGGTGTTTGCCTACAAAGAGTAGACGGTGTTACCTGCAAATAGTAGTCTGTGTTACCTGCAGAACAAAGGCGGGTCCACTTGTAGAGAGAAGGTAGAGAAAAGTCCACTTAACATTCCTAGTAAAGAATATGTCACCTAAAGAGTGAAGTCGACGTCACCTGCATTAAGAAGTCTTTAATGCTTTATCTGCAGAGAGAACTCAACATCATTACAAAGAGCGTTCGATATCATCAACAACCAGCAGAGAGAAGTCTATGTCCTTGCAGAAAGTACTCGACATCACCTGCACACACAAGCTGATTATATCTGCGATTAGAAGGTGATGCCACCTCAGAAGATTTAGACTTTGGCAACTGAAGACAAGAATTTCCCATCACTTGCAATGGAAGACAAGACGACGTGAGCGGTAAAGATCATGTCATCTGTAAAGAAACAAGTCATTATTGAGAGAGAGAGAGAGAGAGAGAGAGAGAGAGAGAGAGAGAAAGAGAGAGAGAGAGAGAGAGAGAGAGAGAGAGAGAGAGAGAGAGAGAGAGAGAGAGAGACTAAAAGTAAAAGAAATGAAGGAACGTAATCTTACCTGGATATTTTGTCGTCGGCTTGGACTGTCGTGATATGTCGATGTCACCTGCGAATAGATTTCCCGTCACTCGCAGAAATAGGCCGACGTCACGTGTAGAGAGAGTCGACGTCCCATTCGGAATGAAGTGGACATCACTTGCATCGGGAAATCAGTTTCACCTTGAAAGAAGAGTCGATGTTTCCAGCAAGCAGAAGTCGATGCCACCTTCAAGGAGGAAGTGGATGATGCCTGTAATTTTAATGACGTGACATCTGTTAGGAAAAAGAAGTAGAAGTAACCTGAAAAGTGAGTTAAGTTGATAACATAGTGACAGATATATAGATAAACATACCTATATCTATCTATCTATATCGAGAGAGAGAGAGAGAGAGAGAGAGAGAGAGAGACAGAGACAGAGACAGACAGACAGACAGACAGAGTCAGAGAGAGAGAGAGAGAGAGACAGAGACAGAGACAGAGACAGACAGACAGACAGACAGAGTCAGAGAGAGAGAGAGAGAGAGAGAGAGAGAGAGAGAGAGAGAAAGAGAAAGTCGTCGTTAGTTAAATGAAAGTAGTTAACATTACCTAAGTATATTGAAAATCTGTGTCACTTTCATCATGAAAATCGATCTTTCCTGTTAAATAAAATAAATATTACTAGATCCTTCAAAAACTGTTTCTAGACGGACCAGTTATTACCTGGTGGACATAACTAGATCCTATCTCAGCTGTGCCTAGACAGACCAGTTATTACCTGGTGGACATAACTAGATCCTATCTCAGCTGTGCCTAGACAGACCAGTTATTACCTGGTGGACATAACTAGATCCTATCTCAGCTGTGCCTAGACAGACCAGTTATTACCTGGTGGACATAACTAGATCCTATCTCAGCTGTGCCTAGACAGACCAGTTATTACCTGGTGGACATAACTAGATCCTATCTCAGCTGTGCCTAGACAGACCAGTTATTACCTGGTGGACATAACTAGATCCTATCTCAGCTGTGCCTAGACAGACCAGTTATTACCTGGTGGACATAACTAGATCCTATCTCAGCTGTGCCTAGACAGACCAGTTATTACCTGGTGGACATAACTAGATCCTATCTCAGCTGTGCCTAGACAGACCAGTTATTACCTGGTGGACATAACTAGATCCTATCTCAGCTGTGCCTAGACAGACCAGTTATTACCTGGTGGACATAACTAGATCCTATCTCAGCTGTGCCTAGACAGACCAGTTATTACCTCGTGGACATAACTAGATCCTATCTCAGCTGTGCCTAGACAGACCAGTTATTACCTGGTGGACATAAATAGATCCTATCTCAGCTGTGCCTAGACAGACCTGTTATTACCTGGTGGACATAACTAGATCCTATCTCAGCTGTGCCTAGACAGACCAGTTATTACCTGGTGGACATAACTAGATCCTATCTCAGCTGTGCCTAGACAGACCAGTTATTACCTGGTGGACATAACTAGATCCTATCTCAGCTGTGCCTAGACAGACCAGTTATTACCTGGTGGACATAACTAGATCCTATCTCAGCTGTGCCTAGACAGACCAGTTATTAGCTGGTGGACATAACTAGATCCTACCTCAGCTGTGCCTAGACAGACCAGTTATTATCTGGTGGACATAACTAGATCCTATCTCAGTTGGGCCAAGACAGACCAGTTATTACCTGGTGGACATAACTAGATCCTATCTCAGCTGTGCCTAGATAGACCAGTTATTACCTGGTGGACATAACTAGATCTTATCTCAGCTGTGCCTAGACAGACCAGTTATTACCTGGTGGACATAACTAGATCCTATCTCAGCTGTAGGAACTTACCAGGGATTCTCCGAGAATTTTTCCTGACAGTTGTCCTAAGGTCTTTTTCCCGGGTGTTAGGCTATTTCCCCGGGTCTTCTTGCCCCGGGGATATCTTGTTCCTGGCTCTTCTTGCCCCTGGAGTCTTCTTCCACTTAAGAGGGCAGCAGAGGCTGGGGGGCAGGGGTGACCACATTGGCTGCCTGTTCAGGGATGGAGATCGAGGCAGTTTGTTGTGACGGAGCAGCAGAGGGATTAATATGGTGAGGTCTGCCCGGTCTTCTTGTGCAGCTGCAACTTCGATTGTGTGCATGCAGCTTTGCTGGCCTGGGTGGTATTATCCTCATCAGCTGCACATCAACATGGATGTTTGCGTCGATCTGGGGTGGGGTTAGATCCCTCGAATTGGCTGCCAGAATGGCCGGTGACAGAGGCAGCTTTTGGCCCCGTACTCCCTCTTCTGATAGTACACTCCACTCTCTCCCCCTCCACCAAGGACTTTCCAACCTTCCTGAGGTTTGGCTTTTTGATGGCGGTGCAGTGGACAAAATGTCCTGGTGGTTGTCCATCCTCGTGATGAAGCCATAACCTGGCCTGAAGCTGTACCACTTGACCTTCCCCGAGGTGGTGGTGGGTGGGGAAGGAGTAGTGGGGGGTGTGGAGGATGTGTGGGTCCCTGTGATGGGCCTGGCAGGCTGGGAAGGACATGTTGCTCTGGCTGCTGCTCCACCCGAACTGCTCGTGGAAGCTTCGGCCAGGCCTTATATAGCTTTGGCAGACTAACTACCACCCGCCAGAAAATGGAACTAAACACCGCCCGGATACACATAAACTATGCACCTAAAAACCGCCCGAAAGCCATGAATCTCTGCCAAAAATCCAACAATGAAGAAAATATGTCATGGAATATAATGCTATGAAAATGTTACCACTAAATTAACAACAAGAACAATTCAATAATGATAAAATAATGATAATAATAGCAATAATATTAATTATAGTAGTAGCCTAGTAGCAGTAGTAATAGTAAAACATTACTAATGATGACGATGAAAATAGTGATGATGATAGTGATTAGAGCAATCCTTGCAAAAGGAGATCGAGGGTTCCGGCAAAAGGAAGCCAACGTACCTGCAGAGAGTAGTCGGCATCACCTGCAGAGAGTAGTCGGTGTTACCTGCAGAGAGTAGTCAGTGTTACCTGTAGAGAGTAGTAAGTGTTACCTGTAGAGAGTAGTCGGCATCACCTGCAGAGAGTAGTCGGTGTTACCTACAGAGAGTAGTTGGTGTTACCTGCAGAGAGCAGTCGGTGTTACCTGCAGAGAATGGTTGATGTTACCTGCAGAGAGTAATAGGTGTTACCTGCAGAAAGTAGTCGGTGTTACCTGCAGAGAGTGGTTGGTGTTACCTGCAGAGAGTAATCGGTGTTACCTGCAGAGAGTAGTCGGTGTTACCTGCAGAGAGTAGCTGATGTTACCTGCAGAGAGTAGTCGATGTTACCTGCAGAGGGTAGTCGTGTTACCTGCAGAGAGTAGTCGGTGTTACCTACTGAGAGTAGTCGACATCTCTTGCATAGAGCAGTCGGTGTTGCATAGAGTAGTCAGTGTTTCCTGCAGAGAGTAGTCGGTGTTACCTGCTGAGAGTAGTCAGTATTACTTGGAGAGAGTAGTTAGTGTTACCTGCATAGACTAGTCGGTGTTACCTGCAGAGAGTAGTTGGTGTTACCTGTAGAGAGTAGTTGGTGTTACCTGCAGAGAGTAGTTGGTGTTACCTGCAGAGAGAATTGTCAGTGTTACCTGCAGAGAGTAGTCAACATCACCTGCATAGAGTAGTCGATGTTGCATTGAGTAGTCATTGTTACCTGCATAGAGTAGCCGGGGTTACCTGTAGATAGTTGTCGGTGTTACCTGCAGAGAGTACTCAACATCACCTGCAGGTAGTAGTCGGTGTTTACTGCAGAGAGTAGTTGGTGTTAAGTGCAGAGACTTATCAGTGTTACCTGCAGAGAGATGTCGGTGTTAGCTGCAGAGACTAGTCAGTGTTACGTGCAGAGAGTAGTCAGTGTTACCTGCAGAGAGTAGTCAGTGTTATCTGCAGAGAGTAGTCAGTATTACCCGCAGGGAGCAGACAGTGTTACCTACAGAGATTAGTCAGCACCCTACCCGTATCCCCGACCGCCTTGGAGAGAGCTCCAACATACATGACCTCATCCTTACAACTAATCCTTCTGCTTACACTGTTAATCTTTTCTTTCCATTGGACTCCTCCGATCACAACCTTATCACCTTATCCTGTCCTGTCGCTCCGGTACGGCCTTTGGACACTCCAAAGAAATGTCGTCTGTGGCACTTTGGAGCTGCGGACTGGGAGACAGTCAGGCAGTACTTCTTTGATTTTCCCTAGAATGATTATTGCTTCCATGGCCGGAAGCCATCTGAGTGTGCCATGCACATTATGGAGGTTATTCTCTCGGGCATGGAAGCATACATTCCTTTCTCATATCCTTTGACTAATGCAAGAAAGCCTTGGTTTAATCAATCTTGTTCTAATGATGTCCGCAGCAAGGAGAGGACCTGTAAAAGGTACCGGAGCCATCCCACCCCTGAATCACATCTTTTACACATTTCTGCCTGGAGTCGTTCTAAAGCTGTTCTTCGCTCTGCTAAAAATAATGTCATCCGTACTAAATGCTCTCAACTCTCCAACTCGAATTCTTCTCGCTCCTTCTGGCACCTTCCCAAAAACCTTTCTAACAGCTTTTCGTCATCATCTTTCCCTCCTTATTTCTACTCTGATGGCTCTGTAGCTATTTCTTCTACTGATAAAGCAGATCTCTTCGTTCAGACTTTCTCCTCCAACTCCACCTTAGACGATTCCGGTGCTGTTCCTCCATCACTTCCCCCATCTGACTTCCTCATGGCTGACATTAAAATTTCTTTACCTGATTTATTATCTGCCATCACAGGCCTCAGTACTAACAAGGCATATGGGCCTGATGGAGTCCCTCCTGTTATTCTCAAGAACTATGCTTCTGTGCTTACACCCTGCCTAGGCAAACCCTTTTGCCTTTGTCTATCAACTTGTACCTTTCCTTCTTCTTGGAAGTTTGCTCTCACTCAGCCAGTCCCAATGAAGGATAATCATTTCCAACCCTTTAACTATCGTCCAATTGCTTTAACATCCTGTATCTCTAAGGTTTTCGAGTCAATTCTTAACAGAAAAATTTTAAAGCATCTGTCCGATCACAACCTTCTTTCTGATCGTCAGTATGGGTTCCGTCAGGGACGCTCCATTGGCGATCTTCTAACCTACCTTTCAGACTCCTGGTCATCCTCCTTTCTGGACTTTGGCAAAAGCTTTGCCATTGCACTTGACATCACAAAGGCTTTGGATCGAGTCTGGCATAAATTTTTAATTTCCAAACTGCCCTCTTACGGTTTCTATCCTTCTATCTGTGCCTTCATCTCTAGCTTCCTTTCTGGGCGTTCTATAGCTGCTGTTGTAGATGGCCACTGTTCTTCTCCTAGATCTATCAACAGTGGTGTTCCTCAGGGCTCTGTCCTATCACCAACTCTCTTCCTTTTATTCATCAATGACCTTCTAAGCTGCACATCTAACCCTATCCACTCATACACTGCTGACTCCATCCTTCACCTTTCCATTCGGTTCCCGCAACGTTCATCTCAGCAGTTACTTCTACAAACAAGGGATGAGGCTATGGCACACCTAATGTCTGACTTGGCTCGTATCTCTGACTGGGGTAAAAATAATCTTGTTTTTAATACATCAAAGACTCAGTTCTTGCACCTATAAACCCGACAAAATCTTCCACATGTGTACCCACTAATGTTTAATAATACTCAGCTTAATCCTGCATCATCCTTGAACATGCTTGGGGTTTCATTTACTCGGGACTTGTCTTGGAAAGATCATATCACATCTCTGGTAAAATCTGCTCCTAAGGGATTAGGTGTGCTAAGCCGACTCCGTTCCTTCTTTACCCCTGCAATATTGTTGACTCTATACACTGGTTTTATCCGCCCCTGTGTGGAGTACAACTCTCATGTGTGGGGAGGTTCCCCACACACAGCTCTTCTCAAAAGGGTGGAGTCAACGGCTTTTCGTCTCATTAACTCTCCTCCTCTTACTGACTTCCTTCAACCTCTGTCTCTTCGCCGCACTGTTGCATCTTTACGTCTTTTCTATCGCTACTTCAATGGTCACTACTCTGAACTGTCTGCATGCATTCCTCCACCTCTACGACGGGCGCCTAGCACCCGTCTAGCAGCAAACTCTCATCCCTTTTCTGTCCGACTTTCTAATGCAAGAGTTAACCGTTACTCCCAGTCCTTCATTTATGCAACAGGTCAACTCTGGAACTGTCTCCCTCTGTCTGCATTTCCTGCTTCCTATGATATCCAGTCTTTCAAACGCAGTCTGTCCAGGCACTTCGAAATAACTGGATCTTGAATTTGGCTCTCTTTTCTATTTTGTTTCTCTGTAGGAGGGAACAGTTATTGCAGGCTCGTGGCCTTTGGTTCCTTCTTCCTCACATAAAAAAAAAAAAAACATGCAGAAAGTAGCCGGTGTTACCTGCAGAGAGTAGTCAGTGTTACCTGCAGAGAATAGTAAGTATTACCTGCAGAAAGCAGTCATTGTTACAAGCGGAAAATAGTCGGTGTTACCTACAGAGAGTAATCGGTGTTACCCGCAGAGAATAGTCAGTGTTACCCGCAGAGAGTAGTCGGTGTTACCTGCAGAGAGTAGTCAGTGTTAGTGTTACCTGCAGACAGTAGTCGTTGTTACCTGCAGAGAGTAGTCGGTGTTACCTGCAGAGAGTAGTAAGTGTTAGTGTTACCTGCAGACAGTAGTCGTTGTTACCTGCAGAGAGTAGTCGGTGTTAGCTGCGGAGAAAAGGCTGTGCCACTTGTAGAGAGAAGGCAGAGATAAGTCCACTTCACATTCCTAGAAAATAATATGTCACCTAAAGAGAGAAGTCGACGTCACCTGCAGGATAAAGTCTATGATGCTTTATCTGCAAAGAGAACTTTACATCATTAGCAAAGAGCGTTTGATATCATCAGCAACCAGGAAAAAGAAGTCTATGTCCTTGCAGAAAGTACTCGACATCACCTGCACACACAAGCTGATTACATCTGCGATTAGAAGGCGATGCCTCCTCAGAAGATTTAGACTTTGTCAGTTGACGACAAGAATTTCCCATCATTTGCAATGGAAGACAAGTCGACGTGAGAGGTAAAGATAATGTCATGTGCCAAGAAACAAGTCAATATTGAGAGAGAGAGAGAGAGAGAGAGAGACTAAATGTAAAAGAAATGAAGGAACAAACTCTTACCTGGATACTTTGTCGTCTGTTTTCCCTGCCGTGATATGTCCAGGTCACCTGCGAATAGATTTCCCGTCACTCGCAGAAAGAGGCCGACGTCACGTGTAGAGAGAGTCGACGTCCCATTCGCAATGAAATGGACATCACTTGCATCGGGAAATCAGTTTCACCTTGAAAGAAAAGTCGATGTTTCCAGCAGCAAGAAGTCGATGCCACCTTCAAGGAAGAAGTGGATGATGCCTGCAATTTTTATGACGTGACACCTGTTAGGAAAATGAAGTAGAAGTAACCTGAAAAGTGAGTTAAGTTGATAACACAGTGACAGATATAGAGATAAATAAATATATCTATATTTATCTATCTATCTATCTATCCATCTATCTATCAATGTCTATTTATCTAACTATCTATCTATCTATCCATCTATCTATCTATGTATTTATTGATCGATCGATCGAACTATCTATCTATCTATCTATCTATCTATCTATCTATCTAGAGAAAGTCGTCGTTAGTAAAATGAAAGTAGTTAACATTACCTAAGTATATTGAAGAGTGCGTCACCTCCATCACGAAAATCGATCTTTCCTGTGAAATAAAATACATATTACAAGGTCCTACCTAAACTGTTTTCGGACAGACCAGTTATTACCTGGTGGACATAACTAGATCCTATCTCAGCTGTGCCTAGACAGACCAGTTATTACCTGGTGGACATAACTAGATCCTATCTCAGCTGTGCCTAGACAGACCAGTTATTACTTGGTGGACATAACTAGATCCTATCTCAGCTGTGCCTAGACAGACCAGTTATTACCTGGTGGACATAACTAGATCCTATCTCAGCTGTGCCTAGACAGACCAGTTATTACTTGGTGGACATAATTGGATCCTATCTCAGCTGTGCCTAGACAGACCAGTTATTACCTGGTGGACATAACTAGATCCTATCTCAGCTGTGCCTAGACAGACCAGTTATTACCTGGTGGACATAACTAGATCCTATCTCAGCTGTGCCTAGACAGACCAGTTATTACCTGGTGGACATAACTAGATCCTATCTCAGCTGTAGGGACTTACCAGGGATTCTCAGAAAATTTTTCCTGACAGTTGTCCTGAGGTTTTTTTTCCGGGTTTTATTTCCCCGGGTCTTCTTGCCCCCGGGGATTTCTTTCTCCTGGGGTCTTCTTGCCCCTGGGGTCTTCGTCCTTTAGAGGGCAGAGGAGGCGGCAGAGCAGGGGTAACAGCACCGACTGCCTCTTGAAGGATGGAGACTCGTGAGCAGTTTGTTGTGGCGGAGCAGCAGAGGGATTAATAGGCTATGATAAGGGCTGCCTAGTGTTCTTGTGCAATTACAACTGCAGATTGTCTGCATGCAGTTTTGCTGGCCTAGGTGGTACTATCCTCATCAGCTGCACATTGACGTGGATGTTTGCGTCGATCTGGGGCTGCCAGAAGGGTCGGTGACAGAGGCAGCTTCCGGCCCCTTACTCTCTCTTCTGATAGTACACTTCTCTCTCTCCCCCTCCACCAAGGACTTTCCAACCTTCCTGAGGTTTGGCTTTTTGATGGCGGTGCAGTGGACAAAATGTCCTGCTGGTTGTCCATCCTCGCGATGAAGCCATAACCTGGCCTGAAGCTGTACCACTTGACCTTCCCCGAGGTGGTGCTGGGTGGGGAAGGAGTAGTGGGGGGTGTGGAGAATGTGTGGGTCCCTGTGGTGGTCCTGGCAGGCTGGGAAGGACATGTTGCTCTGGCTGCTGCTCCACCCGAACTGCTCGTGGAAGCTTCGGCCAGGCCTTATATAGCTTTGGCAGACTAACTACCACCCGCCAGAAAATGGAACTAAACACCGCCCGGATACACATAAACTATGCACCTAAAAACCGCCCGAAAGCCATGAATCTCTGCCAAAAATCCAACAATGAAGAAAATGTGTCATGGAAAATACTGCTATGAATATGTTACCACTAAATTAACACCAACAACAACAACAACAATTTAATAATTATAAAACAATGATGATAATGAAAATAATAATAGCAATCATAAAAATGGTAGCTTAGTATCAGTAATAATAGTAAAATAATACTAATGATGACGATGAAAATAGTGATGATGATAGTGATTAGAGTAATCCGTGCAAAAAGAGGTCGAAGGTTCCCGCAAAAAGAAGCCGACGTACCTGCAGAGAGTAGTCGGTGTTACCTGCAGAGAGTAGTCGGTGTTACCTGCAGAGAGTAGTTGGTGTTATCTGCAGAGAGTGATCAGAGTTACCTGCAGAGAGCAGTCGGTGTTACCTGCAGAAAGTGGCCTAGTCGGTGTTACCTTCAGAGTAGTCTGCATCAACTGCAGCGAGTAGTCGGTATTACCTAAAGAGAGTAGTCTGGATATCCTGCACAGTACTCGGTATCACCTGCAGAGAGTAGTCGGTGTTACTCGCAGAGAGTAGTTAGTTTTAACTACGAAGCGTAGGCGACGTCACCTGCAAAGAGCAGTAGGCATCACCTGCAGAGAGCTGTTGGCATCACCTCCAGAGAGTAGTAGGCGTCCCCTGCAAAGATAAGTCGGTGTTACCTGCAAAATAGTAGTCAGCGTCTCCTGCAGAGAATAGGTGGTGTCACCTGTGGAGAAAAGGTGTTGCCACTTGTAGAGAGAACGTTGAGAAAAGTCCACTTCACATTCCTAGAAAATGAAATGTCGCCTGAAGAGAGAAGTCGAAGTCACCTGCAGGAAGAAGTCTATGATTCTTTATCTGCAGAGAGAACTCAACATCACCAGCAAGGAGCGTTCGATATCATAAGCGACCAGCAGAGAGAAGTCGATGTCCTTGCAGAAAGTACTCGACATCACCTGCACACAGAAGCTGATTACATATGCGATTAGAAGGCGATGCCACCTCAGCAGATTTAGTCTTTGGCAACTGAAGACAAGAATTCACCATCGCTAGCAGTGGAAGACAAGTCGATGTGAGCGGTAAAGATTGTGTCATCTGCAAAGAAACAAAAATCGATATTGAGAGAGAGAGAGAGAGAGAGAGAGAGAAATGGGAGAAATGGAGTTCCCCCGAGCTAAGCCCTGTATTGGACTATATAGCCCCGCTAGGGTTACAGGAGAGAGCTACCCCTCCCGGCACGGCAGCCCGGGCGAGGCTCGAACTTGCAATCCCCCGATTACAAGTCCAGCGCGCTACCACTGTGCTACCGCGCCCCCAAGAGAGAGAGAGAGAGAGACTCAACGTTAAAGAAAAGAAAGAAGCAACTTTACCTGGAATTATTACGTCGGGGTCGCCTGCCGTGATACGTCGAGGTCACCTGCAAATAGAAGTTGCCGTCTCCCGCCAAAAGAGGCCGACGTCACTTGTTGATAGAGTCGACTTTCACTACGGACTGAAGTGGACATCAGTTGCACAGAGAAATCAGCGTCACCTACAAAAAGAAGTCGATGTTCCGAGCAGGAAGAAGTGACACCACCTTCAAAGAAATCTATGCTGCCTTTGGTTTCAATGACGCCTACAAGAAGAGTGAACTTAAAGTCCCCTGAAGAGAGAGAAAACTGTCTTGATGACATAGTGAACGATGTGTAGATAAACACACACACACACACACACACACACACACACACACACACACACATACACAAACATAGAGAGAGAGAGAGAGAGAGAGAGAGAGAGATTGATTTAACGGTAAAGAAAAGATGGAAGGCAACCTTACCTGAAAATGTTTACGTCGTTGTCACCTGCCGTGATATGTCGAGGTGAACAGCAAATAGAATTTCCCGTCTCCTGTAGAGAGAGGCTGACGTCACGTGTAGAGAGAGCCAAACTGCACCACGGAATGAAGTGGAAATCACTTGCATAGAGAAATCAGCGTCACCTGCAAAGAGAAGCCATGTTATTTAGCAAAGAAAAGTCTGTACCACCTTCAAAGAAGAAGTCAATTCTGCCTGCAGTTTAAATAACACCTGCAAGGAAAGAGTCGACGTTACCTGAAAAGAGGGAGAACTTGATGACATAGTGAAAGATATGTAAGTAAATTGACAGATTTTATATATATATATATATATATATATATATATATATATATATATATATATATATATATATATATATATATATATATATATATATATATATATATATATATATAAAGAGAGAGATCCTAAGAACAAGGTAGAGAAACTTGACGTTAATAAAAGAGAAGTCAGTCGTACCTGAAAATATTGAATTATGTGTCACATGTGATATTTTGTTATTATCTGAAAAAAGATCTTTGCGTCACCCACAGAAAGAAGTCGACATTCCTTGCAGGATGAAGGTCACATCGCCTCTTGTGAGCTGTTAACGTTACTTGCTTAGAGGAGTTTGTGTAACTTGGAAATAATGCCTCCGCCACCAAGAGAGAAGCCGACGTCAGGCGTTTGAATTTGGGTCTGGATGACCTCTTGTAATGAAAGAGTTAATGATGGCCGTATCCAATATGTATATGTAAAACTATACGGTAAAAGTAGATAATTATATGTAAGGACTGGGAATGTTCTGTAAATATAAAGAGGACAAGTACACAAGTATCAGATGCAGCAGCTCCAGGCACCATTGGTTAATGCTTATAGTGAGATTTGGTGTTGGAGGGTGACTTGGAATAGTGCTCTCTCTCTCTCTCTCTCTCTCTCTCTCTGTATCTATCTATCTATCTATCTGTCTGCCTATCTATCTATCTATCTATCTGTCTGCCTATCTATCTATCTATCTATCTGCCTATCTATCTATCTATCTATCTGCCTATCTATCTATGTATCTATATCTATATCTATCTATCTATCTATATATGCTCATGTAATCATAATTCGATTTCCGTCCCACCTCAGGTCATCATCAGGTACTACAACTGTCCTAAATAGTCAGCAGACATGATAAAAAAAAAAAAGAAACAAGGACTTTATTGAAACTAAAAACTAAAAAAAAAAAACTCCTCTCCATATAAAAACTCAAAAAGAAATGCCAACAACTCAGGGATGAGCCAAAGTCACTTACTCCAAAGCCTCAACTGAACAACTCTGGGTCTTCCCTGAGTGACTCGTGGCATTTCTTTTTGAGTTTTTATACGGGGACGAGGGTTTTGTTACTTAGTTTTCTTTAGTTTTATAGTATCAATAAAGTCCTAGTTTCTTCTTTTTATCATACCTGCTGAGTATTTAGGAAATTTGTAGTAAAAATTCCTGATGATGGCCTGAGGTGGACCGAGAATCTCGAATTATATGTTAGAAGAGGATTTACCACATTTATTTCATTACTGCTTTTGGAAGTTGCGATGTCCAAGATCGCCTGCAGGATGTCTGACGTGGTATATATATATATAATATATATATATATATATATATATATATATATATTCATACAGCCTATGATTTCATCATCCTTTTGTGTAATTTTAACGCACAGTATGCTGCATGTTTGATCACGTGAGCGTGTTCTGCCTCAGTTCCCCCCTTTCTACCGTTATAGTAGAGTAAGTCGTCCTTTCTGTTGTTCAGAGTAGGATTGTCAGCTCTTTGTCCCCTATGGCATTTCATTTTGCGCGTCCTTCTTACATAAGTTGTATCAAGCTCTGCAATGGCCCCTATATAATGAGCTCTAGTCTCTGCATTATTGCCACTTAGATCTACTCCTCATTTTGTTCACATCTTCTGTCCCTCCCCATGTTACACAGTTATTATTGTGAGTGCTCAGGAAGTCTCCAACCATCTAGCAGCTGTGTGAAATTTGGGTATAATTGTTGTTGCATTTTTTCTTGTACTGTGTAGCATAAGGTTAGTTCTTAGGCCTAGTAAGGCTTTTTGCACTTTACTGTAAGGTTCTTATTGTCAGACATCATTAATAATATTTTGTATCTGTAATAATATATCTTGGCATTCACTGAGTATTATCTGGTATCTCATTTTAACAGGGCTGACTTAGATAAATTTACTCATGCTAATTTCGTGTTAATAGAGGCCATTGCAGTTAAATC
>NC_137062.1:8054794-8067903 GCF_032717465.1 Coenobita brevimanus | reverse complement strand
AATATTATTACTAATATTAAAATAAATAGTAATAATAATATTAATATTAATCATAATATTGATAATATTATCAATAAGAATAAACACAATAATACTAATATTAATACTAATATTAGTATTATTATCAATGTTAATATTATTATCAATATTACATAATATTATCAATATTAATAACATTTTAAGACATTATTAATGAATAAATATTATTAATTATTATTATTAGTATTGTTATTATTAATATTAATATTATTTATTTTGTTAAAATTATTATTAATATAAATATTTTTATTAATATTTTTATTAATCTTATTTTTAGTATTATGAATATTATCATTATTATTATTATTATTATTATTATTATCATTATTATTTTTATTTTACTATTATTATTATTATATATTACTAAACTTCCTGTATGGGACATAATCTGGCCGCAATTATGGGGTGGTACTACTACTCAAGGGCTGTGGTTGTGGTAGGAAGAATACTGCCACCGTATTCTCTGCGCGTCGTAAAAGGCGACTAAAAGGGACGGGGTGAGGGGGACTAGGGACCTTCTCCTCTGTTTTTTAGTTCCTAAAAAGAGACAGGACAGAGAAAGGGATGGGTGATGGAGTTATCCCTGTGTCTTGGAACATTGGCTCCATGAAGTGGGCGTGGATGTAGTACGATTGAGGCTAAAAAGGGAGGAGATTGGGAGAATGTTTGCAGAAGAAAGCTTGGATGTGTTAGCTTTTGAGTGAAACGAAGATGAAAGGGAAGGGTGAGTCTATGTTTGGAAGTGTGAATGGAAGATTGTCAGGTGTTGAGCAAAGAGGAAGGGCAAGAGAAGGTGTGGCCTTGTTAGTGAGTCCGGAAGTACAGCAGTGTGTGATTGAATGGAAGGAGGTGTCATCGAGACTGATGTGGGTGAAAGCGAAATTTGAACGTGAGGCCAGGGTGCTCAGAGTGCATATGGGCCCAGAAAAGGGATGAAGAAGAGAGGGAGTCTTTCTGGAATGATGTTGATGAATGTCTGGCAGAGTTTTGGAGCGAATGTGAATGTGGTAATGATGGGAGATCTGAATACTAGGGAGTGGGGAAATGCAAAGCAGTGTTGAATGTGTAATTGGTATCCATGGTGTGCCTGGGAAGAAATGAAAATGGGGAACGAAATGTGATAGGGATGTGTGTTGAGCGAGAGATGATGATTGGAAATACGCTGTTTGAGAAGAAAAAGATATTTATAAGTATACATGGTGCAGACAGGAGGGTGGAAGGCATATTGATAGAGCTTTGACACTAGGCAGAGCAGTGTTCAGGAATGTACAGGGAAGATTGCTTGATGTATGAGTTCTGAGAGGGGAGGGTGAAGGTATGTCTGACCACCACCTGGTGGAGGGAAAGCGAAGAGTAGGGCAAGAGATGGGTGAGAGCTAGGAGGGTTAGGTGTGGCAGGGAGGTTTTGAAAGTGAGTGAGTTAGATAACAGTAGAGAAAATGATAGAGTATCAGGAGAAATTGAAAGATGAGTGGAACACAGTGAAAAAGATATGGAAAATGGCAGTGAGGCAGGGGAGGAATGGCAAAGTTGTTTAAGAAAAGGTGTGGTGGTACATGAAGAAGAGGTAGTGAGACGTGTGGGTGGTGGTGTAAGAAAAGGAAGTGAATGGTGGTGTGAGGAAGTGGGATGGCAATGTGGCTGAGAAGAGACATGCATAAGGAAGTGAGGCTCCAGAGGAAGGATGAGATGTCATATGAAAAGGTATAAGGAAAAGAGGAATAGGAAGGAGGAAGGGGCTGTGCGTGATGCTAAAGTGGCAGCAGATGAGAGGTGGGGTAGGCGGCTGACAGAGAATTTTTCAACAGAATAAGAAAATGTTTTGGAAGGAGGTGAAAAGGGTGGCAAAGGGAGAGTCTGGGAAGGAAGAGCGAGCAGCAAGAGGATGGAAGGATGTTAATTGAGATGGATGTGTAAGGAAGAGATGGGCAGAGTATTTTGAAAGATTGTTAAATGTAGAGGAGGAAAGGCTGGCTGAGATTGTGGCGGATGGAAGGGTGCAAGCAATAAATGTGTTGGAAGAGTTGAATGATTCTTTGATCATGAAGGAGGAAGTGGAGAAGGCAGCAAAGGAGATGAAAATAGGGAAAGCTGCAGGTATGGATGGGTGTACTGTGGAATGCCTATTAGTTGGTGGAGTGACTATTGTTGACTGGTTAGTAAGATTGTTGAATGTGTGCTTTGGTGAAAGGTATGGTGCCAGTTGACTGGGCAAGTGCTTGTGTGGTCCTGTTGTATAAAGGCAAGCGTGATAAGTATGAAATACTAGCTTTAGGGGAATAAGTCTGTTGCGTGTTGTAGGTAAGGTGTATGGTAGAGTGTTAATTAGAGAGTTAGCGAGGGTACAGAGGGGGTGACTGGTAAGGACCAGCGTGGCTGTCGGACTGGGGGGGAGGGGGATGCGTGGATCAGGTGTTTGCTGTGAGACAAGTGTGTGAAAAGCATTTAGCGAGTTGAAAGGATGTGATTTGGTCATTTATGGATTTAGAGAAAGCATATGATAGAATTGATAGGGAGTCTTTGTGGACTGTTTAAAGTTTGTATGGACTTATTAGTAGGTTACTAAAAGGTGTGAAAAGTTTTTTATGTAAATAGTAGAGCATGTGTAAGAGTGGGTAATGCTGTGAGTGATTGGTTTCCCGTGAGAGTGGGGTTGTGACAGGGATGTGTGAGGTCACCTTATTATTTAATCATTTACATGGATGGTGTTGTTTCTTTACAGATTGACATGATCTTTACCGCTCATATCGTCTTGTCTTCCATTGCAAGTGATGGGAAATTCTTGTCTTCAGTTGCCAAAGCTTAAATCTTCTGAGGTGGCATCACCTTTCTAATCGCAGATGTAATTAGCTGGTGTGTGTGCAGTGTGATGTCGAGTACTTTCTGCAAGGCCATAGACTTCTCTCTGCTGGCTGCTGATGATATCGAACGTTCTTTGCTAATGATGTTGAGTTCTCTCTGCAGATAAAGCATTAAAAACTTTTTAATGCAGGTGACGTCGACTTCTCTCTTTAGGTGACATATTATTTACTAGCAATGTGAAGTGGACTTTTCTCTGCCTTCTCGTACAAGTGGACCCGCCTTTGTTCTGCAGGCAACACAGACTATTATTTGCAGGTAACAATTGTCTACTCTTTGTAGGCAAACACTGACTACTTCTTGCAGGTAACACCGACTACTCTCTGCAGGTAACACCGACTACTCTCTGCAGGTAACACTGACTACTTTCTGCAGGTGACTACTTCTTGCAGGTAACACAGACTACTGTTCCAAGTAACACCGACAACTCTTTGCAAGTAACACCGACGACTTCTGTGCAGGTGATGTCTATTTATATTCGTAGGTAACACTAACTAATTTCTGCGAATGATGTCGACTACTATCTGCCGATAACACTGACTACTCTCTGCAGGTAACACCGACTACTCTCTGCACGTGATGTCAACTACTCTCTTTGTGGTAGAGCCAACTATTTTATGTATGTAACACCGACTACTCTCTGCAGGTGATTCCTTCCGACTACTTCTTTGCAGGTAAAGTCAACTACTCTCTGCTGGTAAAGCCAACTACTCTCTGCAGGTAACACCAGCTACTCTGCTGGTAAAGCCAACTACTCTTTGCTGGTTTACCCAACAACTTCCTGCTGGTAAGACAACTACGTTTCGTAGGTGATTCCAACTACTCTCTCCAGGTAAAGCCAACTACTCTCTACAGGTAAGACAACTACTCTCTGCAGGTAAAGCCAACTACTCTCTGCTGGTAAGACAACTACTCTCTGTAGGTAAAGCTAACTACTCTCTGCTGGTAAGACAATCACTCTCTGCAGGTAAAGCCAACTACTCTCTACAGGCAAAAGCCAACTACTTCCTGCTGGTAAAACAACTACTCTCTGCTGGTAAGCTAACTACTCTCCGCAGGTAAAGCTAACTACTCTGCTGGTAAGACAACTACTCTCTGCTGGTAAGATAACTACTCTCTGCTGGTAATACCAACTACTCTCTGCTGGTGGGCACAACTAGTCTCTGCAGGTACGTCGGCTTCTTTTCAAGGGAAACGCCGAATTTCAAAGTTGCTGTGGGATTACCTTCAGATCACTATCATCATCACGAAGTTTTGAATACCGTCATCGTTAGTATTATTATAATTATTATTATTGCTACTAGGCATTTTTATTATTATTATTATTATTTTTATTATTATTATTATTAAATTGTTGTTGTTGTTGTTGCTGTTAATTTAGAGGTAGAAGATATTCATAGCAGTATTTTCCATGACACATTTTCTTCATTGTTGGATTTTTTAAGTAGATCTATGGCTTTCAGGTTTTTAGGTGCATAGTTTATGTGTATCCGGGCGGTGTTTAGTTCCATTTTCTGGCGGGTGGTAGTTAGTCTGCCAAAGCTATATAAGGCCTGGCCGAAGCTTCCACTGACATTGACTGCAATTGGGGCTTAGGAGACAGGGCGTGTGTGCTGGGCATTCCCAGGCCCCACCTTCCTCTTACCTTACTGAAGACAACCACCAACAACCGGCCAGCAGCAAGGCCTTTGGTCTCCTCGAATGAGGAGAGTAATCAACAACAACAACAAGCTTCCACGAGCAGTTCGCGAGTGCTAGCCAGAGCAACATGTCCTTCCCAGCTTCCGCCAGGCCCACCACAGGCACCCACACACATCCTCCACACTCATCACTCCTTCTCCCCCACCCACCACCACCTCGGGGAAGGTCAAGTGGCAAGGCTTCAAGCCAGGTTATGCCATCGGGTTTCTCTTCTACAATGGACGCCAACTACTCTCTGCATGGATGACGTCGGGTTCTCACTTCATATATCGTCGGTTCTCTCTGTAGGTAGACGTCCACTTCTGTCTGCAGGAAACGTCACTTTCTCTAAAAACGACACGTCGAAAACATCTCTTTGCACGTGACGTTTATTTTCCAGGTGGCGCCAGTATACCATTATTAAGTAAATACAACCTCCTCTAAGCAGGTAACGTTAATAGCTGTCAAGATATGCAGTGTGACCTTCTTCCTGCAAGGAATGTCCACTTCTTTCTGCAGGTGAGGTACAGCTCGGCGGTTCAGACAATAACAAAATATCACATGTAACATAAAATGTACTTTCAGGAAAGTTTGACTCCTCTCTTTGTATTAACGTCCACCACCTTCAAAGAAGTTCTCTCTCTCTCTCTCTCTCTCTCTCTGTATATATATATATATATATATATATATATATATATATATATATATATATATATATATATATATATATATATATATATATATATATATATGTATATATATATATATATAATATATATATATATATATATATATATATATATATATATATATATATATATATATATATATATATATATATATATATATATATATATGTATGTATATATATGACTTCTCCTTCCATGTTTCGCACTATGTCACTAAGTCTTCCCTCTTTTCAGGTAAACGTCGACTCTTTCCTTGCAGGTGTTATTTAAACTGCATGAATTGACTTCTTCTTTGAAGGTGGTACCGACTTTTGTTTGCTAAATAACATGGGCTTCTCTTTGTGTGACGCTGATTTTTCTATGCAAGTGATTTACCTCTTCCGGCGTCGTAGTGCAGTTTGGCTCTCTTCACACGTGACGTCAGCCTCTCTCTACAGGCGACGGGAAATTCTATTTGCTGTTCACCTCGACATATCACAGCAGGTGACGACGTAAACATTTTTAGGTAAGGTTGCCTTCCATCTTTTCCTTACCGTTAAATCTCTCCCTCTGTGTGTGTGTGTGTGTGTGTGTGTGTGTGTGTGTGTGTGTGTGTGTGTGTATTTATCTATATATCTTTCACTATGTCAAGTTTTCTCTCTTTTCAGGTCACTTCAACTCACTTTTCCTTTTGTAGGTGTCATTGATCCCACTGTAACACACTTCTTTGAAGGTGGTGTCACTTCTTCCTGCTCGGAACATTGACTTCTTTTTTGTAGGTGACGCCGATTTCTCAGTGCAACTGATGTCCACTTCAGTCCGTAGTGAAAGTCGACTTTATCAACAAGTGACGTCGGCCTCTTTTGGCGGGAGACGGCAACTTCTATTTGCAGGTGACCTCGACGTATCAGCCGGTGGCGACCCCGACGTAATAATTCCAGGTAAGGTTGAAGAGGATCCAGGTAAGGCTGCCTTCTTCTTTCTTTTCTTTAACGTTGGCTGTATCTCTCTCTCTCTCTCTCTCTCTCTCTCTCTCAATATCGACTTTTTTTCTATTTGCAGAGCGATGATACAGTGACCTTTTAATACGCTCACATCAACTTGTCTTCCATTACAAGTGATGGGAAATTCTTGTCTTCAGTTGCCATAGTGTAAATCTTTCTAAGGTGGTATCGCCTTCTAATCGCAGATGTAATGAGCTGTGTGCAAGTGATGTCGAGTACTTTCTGCAAGGACATCAACTTCTCTCTGGTATTACGTTGATATCGACTCGTCATTGCTGGTAATGCTGAGTATTCTCTGCAAATAAAGAATCATAGACTTCTCTTCCTGCTGCTGACTTGGTCTTCATTTTTCTAGCGCGGTGTGAAGTGGACTTTTCTCTGCCTTCCCTCTACAAGTGGTAACGCCTTTTGTCTGCAGGCGATTTATCTTGCTGGTGGTGACGCCGCTCATTGTCTACAGGTGACGCCACTATTCTCCACAGGAGACGCCGGCTCACTCTCTGCATGTGACGTCGACCACTCTCTGCATGTGACGTCGACCACTCTCTGCATATGACGTCGACTACTCTCTGCCGTGATGTCGACTACTCTCTCGTACGTGATGTCGACTACTCTCTGCATGTGATGTTTGACTGCTCTCTGCTGGTAACACCGACTATTCTGGCAGGTAACAATCGACTGCTCCATGCAGGTAACACCGACTGCTCTATGCAGGTAACACCGACTACTCTTTGCAGGTAAAGCCAACTACTCTCTCTTTGCAGGTAAAGCCAACTACCGTCTGCAGCAAGCCAACTACTCTCTGCAGGTAAAGCCAACTACTCTCTGCAGGTAAAGCCAACTACTCTCTGCAGGTAACACCGACTACTCTTTGCAGGTAAATAAACACTTCACTCTGCAGGTGACGTCAACTACTCTCTGCAGGTGACGTCAACGACTTTGCAGAGGTAATTGCTTTCAATTTATCTTCATAGGTGACGTCGGCTTCTTTGTGCGGGAAACGTCCACCTCATTTTATAGTGATCAGCCTAATTACCATCATCATTACTATTGTTATCGTAACTACAGCATTATTGTTACGCTACTACCACTGTTATTAGTACTACTACTATTGTTATTCTTACTACGTCATAATATTATTATTATTATTATTACTACTAGAGCTACTAGTACTTCATACTTATATTATTATTATTTTTTTGTATTATTATAATTTATATTACTTTTGATATTTTTATTATTTTTATTATTATTATTATTATTATTATTATTATTATTACTATTATTATTATTATTAATTATTATTATTATTATTATTATTGTAATATTATCATTCAAATTATTATTATTATTATTATTATTATTATTATTATTATTAGTAGGGTAGTAGTAGTAGTTATATTTTGATTATTATTATTATCTTTATTAATATTATTATTATCAATATTATATTAATGATATTATTATTATTATTATTATTATTATTGTTAATATTATTGTTAATATTATCATTCAAATTATTATTATTATTATATACGTTATTATTATCATTATTATCCTTATTAATTTTATTATTATTAATATTGTTATTATTGATAACATTTTTAAGATTATTATTATTGTTATTATTATTAATATTTTTAATATTAATATTAATATTATTAATAATATTAAAAATAAATAGTAATAATAATATTAATATTAATCATAATATTGATACTATTATCAATATTATCAAAATCATTAACAATACTAATATGATAATACCTTAATATTAATATTATTATCAATGTTAATATTATTATCAATATTACTTCATTATTATCAATATTATTATTTATTTTAAATATGATATGAAAGTTATCAATATTAATATCTATTATTAATAGTATTATTATTATTAATATTAATATTATAATTCTGTTAAAATTATTATTAATATAAATATTTTTATTAATATTTTTATTAATCTTATTTTTAGTATTATGAATATTATCATTATTATTATTATTATTATTATTATTATTATTATTATTTTTATTTTACTATTATTATTATTATTATTATTATAATAATTGTGTCCCCCCCGGTGGGGGGGACATAATCTGTCACCATGGGGTGGTACTATTACTCTATGGCCAGGTTGTGGTAGGAAGAATACTGCCACCGTATGCACTCTGCCACGTAAAAGGCGACTAAAAGCGATTTCCTGGGGTGAGGGGACTAGGGACCCCCTCCTCTGTTTTTTAGTTCCTAAAAAGAGACAGGACAGAGAAAGGAGTGGGGGATGGAGCATTCCCGTACTCCTGAAGAGATTGGGTCTATGAATGTGCGTGGATGTAGTACTGATTGAGGTTAAAAGGGAGGAGATTGGGAGAATGTTTGTGAGAAGAAAGTTGGATGTGTTAGCTTTGAGTGAAACGAAGATGTAGGAAGGTAGGGTGAGTCTATGTTTGGAAGTGTGAATGGAAGATTGTCAGGAAGCTTATTAGAGGAAGGGTACATGTGTGGCCTTGTTAGTGAGTCCGGAAGTACAGCAGTGTGTGATTGAATGGAAGGAGGTGTCATCGAGACTCATGTGGGTGAAAGTGAAATTTGAACGCAGTTGTGGGTGTTTGTCAGATATTATAGTCCTGGTATAGAAAGGGATGAAGAAGAGAGGGAGTCTTTCTGGAATGATGCAGATTAACAGTCTGCAGAGTTTTGGAGCTGTTGTGAATGTGGTAATGATGGGAGATCTGAATGGCAGGAGTGGAAAATGTAGCAGTTGAATGTGTAATTGGTATCCATGGTGTGCCTGGAAGAAATGAAAATGGGGAACGAATGATAGGGATGTGTGTTGATGAGAGATGATGATTTGAAATATGCTTGTTACATAGAAGAAAAGATGATTTATAAGTGAGGCATGGGTAAGACAGGAGGGTGGAAGGGTTGTTGATAGAGCTTTTTTGATGGACTATGTGGTAGAGTCAACAGGAATGTGAGAGGTAGATTAAGGATGTAGGGAGTTCTGGAGAGGGGAGGGGTGAAGGTATGTCTGACCACCATTGGCCCAGGAGGGTGTTAAGAGTAGGCAAGAGATGGGTGAGAGCTAGGAGAGTTAGGTGTGGCAGGGAGGTTTTGAAAGTGAGTGAGTTGGATAAAAGAGAGAAAATGATAGAGTATCAGGAGAAATTGAAAGATGAGTGGAACGCAGTGAAAGATATGGAAAATGGCAGTGTGGAGGAGGAATGGCAGTTGTTTAAGAGTGCTGTGGTGGTACATGAAGAAGAGGTGTGTGGTGTGAGACGTGTGGGTGGTGGTGTAAGAAAAGGAAGTGAATGGTAGTGAGAGGAAGTAAGCATGGCTGTGGCTGAGAAGAGACATGCATATGAAGTGAGGCTCCAGAGGAAGGATGAGATGTCATATGAAAGGTATATGGAAAAGAGTGAATAAAGGTGAGAAGGGGCTGTATGATGCTAAAGTGGCAGCAGATGAGAGGTGGGGTAGGCGGCTGACAGAGAATTTTCAATGAATAAGAAAATGTTTCTGAAGGAGGTGAAAAGGGTGGTGAGAGAGTTCTGGGAAGGAAGAGCGAGTAAAAGCAGAGTGGATGGAAGGACAGCAGAATTGAGATGGATGCAGTAAGGAAGAGATAGCAGAGTATTTGGAAAGGATTGTTAAATGTAGAGGAGGAAAGGGTGGCTGAGATTGTATGATGGAAGGGTGCAAGCAACAAATGTGATGTAGAAGTTGAATGATTCTTTGATCACGAAGTGATGTGTTTAGAAGGCAGTAAAGGAGATGAAAACAGGGAAAGCTGCAGGTATGGATGGGTGTACTGTGCAATGCCTGAAGGTTGGTGGAGTGACTATTGTTGACTGGTTAGTAAGATTGTTGAAATGTAATAGAAAGGTATGGTGCCAGTTGACTGGGCAAGTGCTTGTGTGGTCCCGTTGCAGAGGGGGCAAGGGTGAGCAGTATGAGTGTACTAGCTTTAGGGGAAGTAAGTCTGTTGAGTGTTGTAGGTAAGTGTGTATGGTAGAGTGTTAATTATGAGAGTTAGAGAGGGTACAGAGGGAGTGATTGGTGAGGAGCAGTGTGGCTTTAGGAGAGGGAGGGGATGCGTTGATCAGGTGTTTGCTGTGAGACATGTGTGTGAAAAGTATTTAGCGAAAGGAAAGGATGTGATTTATCAGCTTGTGATTTTAGAGAAAGCATATGAGTATGAGACTGATAGGGAGGCTTAGTGGACTGGTTAAGTTTGTATGGACTTGATGCAGTAGGTTACTAAAAGGGGTGAAAAGTTTTTATGTAAATAGTAGAGCATGTGTAAGAGTGGGAAATGCCAGAGTGATTGGTTTCCTGGTGAGAGTGGAACAGCGACAGGGATGTGATATGTCACCTTCATATTTAATATTTACATGGATGGTGTTGTATGAGGTGAAAGCAAGAGTGTTAGGTGGAGGTCTGAGTCTGGTGAATGTTGGATGGTGGAGAGTGGAATCTGAAGCAACTGCTGTTTGCAGATGATACTGTCTGGTGGCTGATTCAGAGGAGAGATTGAGACAGTTGGCAGAGGAGCTTGGAAGGGTGTGTGAAAGGAGGAAATTGAAAGTAAATGTGAATAAGAGTAAAGTGATGAAGTGTGGCCAGAGGTTGGTAGATGGTAGTGGGGATGAATATAGTTTTGAATGGCGAGTTGCTTGAGTCGGTTTATTGTTTTAAAGATCTTGGGTGACATGTGGCTGTGGATGGAAGACGAGCTGCAGTAGTGAAGTTTAGAATAAAATGAAGTAGGAAAGGTGCTGGGAGTGAATGAAAAAAGTGGTTAGATGAATGGTTCGCTGGGAACAGATGGAAGAGAAGGCTGTATGGAGGGCTGCTGTGGTACCAATTCAGAATATATAATGAAACATGGAATATGGGTGTAACAGAGAGGAAAAGCTTGAATGTAATGGAGACAGAGGTGTCTGAGGAGTATGCATGGACTGACGCATGGGATCGAGTGCGAAATGATGAAGTGAGAAGGAGAACCGGAGTTGTTCCTGGGAGATGTATGGCAGAGTTGAGCAGAGGCAAGACAAGTTGCGATGGTTTTGGGGTATATGGAGAGAATGGATAACGAGCGATTGGTGAAAAAGATAACTAGATCTGATGTGAAAGCAGGGCAGGCTGAGAGGAAGACCACGAATTGGATGGGATGGACAGTGTGCAGAGATGCCGCTGGATGCGAGAGGGATGCCTGTTGAGCAAGTTGAAGAGAGTGGTCATGCGTGACAGAAATAAACAGAGAAATTGTGAATGAATAAGTCATGACGCAGCCCCCGAGGGGATATTCTCCCGCATTTGGTCTGATCAGTTAGTCAGGGGTCAGGTCCGGGTAAGGGGATGGGTCTGTTATGATGTGTAAGGGGTAAACCAGTTCACATTGGGCCCTGCTGCGGATGTCACTCATTGCATTGCGCAGTTAGACCCTTGTGTGGTGTGGTGCGGTGAGGATCTGTCGTCCATTCTTCCCCTTTGGGGCTAAGATGCGAATGAATGTGTTTAAATGGATGAGTAAATAAGAAAAAATGTCGTCCTGTCTCGGCTACCTCTCCCTTTCCTTGGGGGAAGCAGCCTTAGGTATAGAGATAGATAATTATTATTATTAATAAAATATTATTAATATTATTAATATCATTAATATTAAAAATTATTATTATTATTATTATTATTATTACTATTATTTTTATCAATATTATTATTATTATTATTATTATTATTATTATCATTATTATTATTTTTATTTTTATTATTAATATTAATAAAAAATTAATAATATTGTTATTAACATTATTAATATAATTTTTATTATTAATAATTATCATTATTAATATTATTAATATTCTTATTAATATCTTTATTAATATTTAATAAAATTGTTATTAATATTAATATGAATTTAATTAATAATATTATTATTATTATTATATCATTATTAGTATAATAAATTATATTATTAACTAATTTCCAATTTTATTATCAATATTAATTAACTTTATTATTATCATGATTATTATAATATTATTAAAAATATTATTAATATTATTATTAATATCATTAATATTATTAATAATTTCATTGATATTATTATTATTAATATTATGATAAATTATGATAATTATTATTATTATTATTATTATTAATATTAATATTATTATGAATAATTATTTTATTATTAATAATTAATATTATAATAATAAAAATATTAATATCCATATTATTATTATTATTATTAACCACCCGCCTAGCTCCGGGCCCCGGCTGACCCCCTCGCGAGGCAATGTAGAACTGGATGATTGAAGGATAAATTATTATTATTATTATTATTATTATTAATTGATTATTATTATATATTATTATTATTAAGTTATTATTGTTATTATTATTAATATTTTTTATTATTATTAATATTATTATCATTATTATTATTATTTTTATAATAATAATCATAACAAAAATGAAAATAATAATAATAATAAGAAGAAGAATAATAAAAATAGTAATAATGATAATAATAATGACAATATTATTATTAATATTATTATTATTATTATTATTATTATTAATACTATTGTTAATAATAATATTATTAATAATATTATTATTATTATTATTATTTTTGTCATTAATATTAATATTATTATTAAATATCTTATTAATAACATTATTAATGTTAATATTAATATATTATTATGAATAAGAATAATAACAATACTATTATTATTATTATAATAATAACATTATTAAAATACAAACAATATTATTATTAATAATATTGATAATGTTATTATTAGTATTAGTATTATTAATATTATTATTATTGTTAA
The DNA here is from genome assembly GCF_032717465.1 of Coenobita brevimanus. Lineage (NCBI taxonomy): Eukaryota > Metazoa > Arthropoda > Malacostraca > Decapoda > Coenobitidae > Coenobita > Coenobita brevimanus. The sequence goes on along the minus strand of NC_137062.1, from coordinate 8,054,799 downwards.
TAATA
>NC_137062.1:8009794-8052294 GCF_032717465.1 Coenobita brevimanus | reverse complement strand
TAATAATAATAATGATAATAATAACATTAATAATAATAATAATAATAATAATAATAATAAAAATAATAATATTATTAAAATTTATAATAATATTGATAATAATAAAAAATATTAAGAAATTCTAAATACTTATATTAATAATATTAATAATAATTACTAATAATAATATTAATAACAATAATAATAATAATAATAATAATAATAGTTTTAATAATATCAATAATATAATAATAATCATTAATTATAATAATAATATTAATAATATAATATATTATTAATAATATAATATTATTAATAATATCAACTTAATAATATTAATAATAAAAGTAAATAGGTTAATAATATTAATAATAGTATTAATAATATTAATTAATAATAATAATAATAATAATATTAAAATTAATTATTAATAATATTAATAATAATATTAATAATAATATTAAAACAATAATAATTATATTAATAAAAATAATAATATTAAGAATTACTGTCAAGAATATTAAATGATTTTAATAAAAATGATGATAATGATAATAATAATAATAATAATAATAATAAAATAATAATGTTAAAACTACTACTAGTAATAATCAGTAAGAACTTTAATAATAATAATAACAATGTTAATAATAATTATTATAATTATTAATAATAAAAAATAATAATATTAATATTAATAATAAAAATTAGAATATTTATAATAATATGAATATTAATCATAACGATATTACTAATAATATTATTATTAATAATGATTTTACATATTGATAATGATATTATATTGGTAATGATATTAATATTGATAACAATATTTATATTGATAATAATATTAATATTAAAATAATATTAATATTGATAATAATATTAATAACGATATTAGCATTAATATTAATAATAATATTATTATCATTAATAATATTAATATTAATAATAATATTAATATTAATGTTAATAATAGTAATATTAATATTATTAATAATAATAATATTAATAATAATAGTATTAATAATAACAATATTTTTAATATTAATATTAATATTAATAATATTAGTAATTACAATATTAATAATATCAATAATAAAATAATAATAATATTAATAATAATATTAATCCATCCATCCATCATTATATCCTACATTGCCCCATGAGGAGCGTAGGAGGCCGTGGCTAGGCAGTTGGTCTCCACATTTTAGATGAGAGTGACCAGGGTCATTCATCCCTGAGTGGCATTACTTGAGCAATCAACCCGAACTACCCACTGGATATAAACCTTCACCGGCTGAATCCGATTGGAGCGCAATAATTACCCACTAAACCACCAGGTGCCTAAATTTGGCTACATGGTTACCACCCAGCGTAGTAATTGGTTTCCTGGTGTACAGGAAACCATTTGGCTTGTCACTCAGTGTAGAGTCACCCACAGGCAGAAGGAAAAGAATAGAGTGAAGGAAACAAAAAAAGAGGAGGGAGTGTAAAGTTACCCCTAGGCAGAAGAGGGGAAAGAATGAAGGATAGAAAGACAGAAGAGGATGGAAGGAAAGAAAGATGGAAGAGATGAAATGGCAGACGCACGAGAGCAGCACTACATCAAGTGAGTGGATGGTGAGCGCCCCCACCTACCACAAATAATATTAATAATGATAGTAATAGTAATATTAATAATAATTTTAATAATATTATTAATGATAATAATAATAATAATAATAATAATAATAATAATAATAATAATAATACAAAATAATAATAATAATATCAGAAGTAGCAGTACTAGTAGCCCAGTAGTAATAGTAGTGAGTAATAGTAGTAGTAGTACTAGTAGTAATATTAGTAGTAGTAGTACTAGTAATGGTAGTAGCAGTAGTAGTAGTAGTAATAGTAGTAGTAGTAGTAGTAGTAACAATCATACTAATAGTTACGATAACAGTAGTAATGATGATGGTAATTAGGCTGATCCCTATAAAAAGAAGTTGACGTTTCCCGCACAAAGAAGCCGACGTCACCTGTAGAGATAAGTTGACGTTACCTCTGCAGAGTAGTTGACGTCACCTCCAGAGAGTAGTTGACGTCACCTGCAGAGTGTATTCGGCGTCACCTGCAGAGTGAAGTCTTTGTTACCTGCAAAGAGTAGTTGGTGTTACCTACAGAGAGTAGTCGGTGTTACCTGTAGAGATTAGTTGGCTTTACCTGCAAAGATTAGTCTGTGTTACCTGCATAGAGCAGTCGGTGTTACCTGCATAGAGCAGTCGATGTTACCAGCAGAGAGTAGTCGACGTCACATGCAGAGAGTTGTCGTCGTCACATGCAGAGAGTAGTCGACGTCACATGCAGAGAGTAGTCGACGTCACATCCAGAGAGTAGTCGGCATCTCCTGTGGAGAATAGGCCGCGTCACCTGTAGACAGTAGGCGGCGTCACCTGTAGACAGTAGGCGGCGTCACCTGTACAGATTAAGCGGCGTCGCCTGCAGACAAAAGGCGTTGCCACTTGTAGAGGGAAGGCAGAGAAAAGTCCACTTCACACCGCTAGAAAATGAAGTTGAAGTCAGCAGCAGGAAGAAGTCTATGATTCTTTATTTGCAGAGAATACTCAGCATTACCAGCAATGACCAGTCGATATCATGAGCAACCAGCAGAGAGAAGTTGATGTCCTTGCAGAAAGTACTCGACATCACTTGCACACAGCTCATTACATCTGCGATTAGAAGGCGATGCCACCTTAGAAGATTTACACTATGGCAACTGAAGACAAGAATTTCCCATCACTTGCAATGGAAGACAAGTTGATGTGAGCGGTAAAGGTCATGTCATCTGCAAATAAAAAAAGGTCGATATTGAGAGAGAGAGAGAGAGAGAGAGAGAGAGAGAGAGATACAGCCAACGTTAAAGAAAAGAAAGAAGGCAGCCTTACCTGGATCCTCTTCAACCTTACCTGGAATTATTACGTCGGGGTCGCCTGCCGTGATACGTCGAGGTCACCTGCAAATAGAAGTTGCCGTCTCCCGCAAAAAGAGGCCGACGTCACTTGTTGATAGAGTCGACTTTCACTACGGACTGAAGTGGACATCAGTTGCACAGAGAAATCAGCGTCACCTACAAAAAGAAGTCGATGTTCCGAGCAGGAAGAAGTGACACCACCTTCAAAGAAGTGTGTATTGCCGTCAGGATCAATGACGCCTACAAGGAAAGTGAGTTGAAGTGACCTGAAAAGAGAGAAAACTTGACATAGTGAAAGATATATAGATAAATACACACACACACACACACACACACACACACACACACACAGAGGGAGAGATTTAACGGTAAGGAAAAGATGGAAGGCAACCTTACCTGAAAATGTTTACGTCGTTGTCACCTGCCGTGATATATCGAGGTGAACAGCAAACAGAATTTCCCGTCGCCTGTAGAGAGAGGCTGACGTCACGTGTAGAGAGAGCCAAACTGCACTACGGCATGAAGTGGAAATCACTTGCATAGAGAAATCAGCGTCACCTGCAAAGAGAAGCCATGTTATTTAGCAAAGAAAAGTCGATACCACCTTCAAAGAAGAAGTCAATTCCGCCTGCAATTTAAAAAACACCTGCAAGGAAAGAGTCGACGTCACCTGAAAAGAGGGAGAACTTGATGACATAGTGCAAAACATGGAAGGAAAGTCATATATATATATATATATATATATATATATATATATATATATATATACAGAGAGAGAGAGAGAGAGAGAGAGAGAGAGAGAGAACAAAGGAGAGGAACTGGACGTTAATACAAAGAGAGGAGTCAAACTTTCCTGAAAATATTGCATTTTGTGTTACATGTGATATTTTGTTATTATCTGAACATAGAGCTGTGCCTCACCTGCAGAAAGAAGTGGACATTCCTTGCAGGAAGAAGGTCACACCGCCTCTTGACAGCTGTTAACGTTACCTGCTTAGAGGAGTTTGTGTTACTTGTAAATGATGCCGGCGCCACCAGGAGAGAAGCCGACGTCACGTGCAAAGAGATGTCGACGTGTCGTTTAGAGAGAAGGTGACGTTTCCTGCAGACAGAAGTGGACGTCACCTGCAGAGAGAACCGACGATATATGAAGTGAGAACCCGACGTCATCCGCAGAGAGTAGTTGACGTCCATTGTAGAGAGAAGCCGATGGCATAACCTGGCCTGAAGCTGTACCCACTTGACCTTTCCCGAGGTGGTGGTGGGTGGGGAACGAGTAGCGGGGGTGTGGAGGATGTGTGGGTGCCTGTGGTGGGCCTGGCAGGCTGGGAAGGACATGTTGCTCTGGCTGCTGCTCCACCCGAACTGCTCGTGGAAGCTTCGGCCAGGCCTTATATAGCTTTGGCAGACTAACTACCACCCGCCAGAAAATGGAACTAAACACCGCCCGGATACACATCAACTATGCACCTAAAAACCGCCCGAAAGCCATGAATCTCTGCCAAAAATCCAACAATGAAGAAAATGTGTCATGGAAAATACTGCTATGAATATGTTACCACTAAATTAACAGTAACAACAAGAAAAACAATTTAATAATAATAATAATAATAATAATAATAATCTAATATACTACTGTATAGCAGCAGCTGTGTGTCTGTGTGTGTGTGTGTGTGTGTGTGTGTATTTTGGGCAGCCATAACTACACATTCAAATCGCAACATAATTCGCAAAAAAATCGCCAAAAAATCACTGATTTGACAAATCTTGGTTCCATCACGATTGAAATACTTATACTATATATAATGTTTGATCAAATTTTGACCAAAAAACGCCGCTCCCGGCGCCCGGTTGGTTGCCGTGGCCGAGTGGTTACTATATCAGACTTGCGTGTGGACAACCTGGGTTCCTTTCCCGAAGCGAGGTGAGGGCGCCTTTGCTCGGTATGGTGTCCTGGTGTACCAAAATCGGCATGAAAACTGCAGAAAATTCGCTAATGTCGAAGAACTTGATCCTATCTCGATTGATGATTTTTTATTAGAGTTAAGAGCGATCAAGTTTGGTTCGGAAAACAGTTCATTCGGTACTGGGACTTTTAGAAATCGAGTCTACTCGAGCCATGTGCCACGGCCCTATACTGTTTTGACGATCAGAGCCACCGAATTGAGCGTTTTTACTGTGCATTTCCTGCGCTGTTGCCCTGGTGGTTGTTAATATGACACAACGAAAAGCATCGAAGAGAAGTGCACATTTTCGTAAACGGTGAGATGAATTTTCTGTCATCATTTCAGGACTTAAAAAAATAACAATAGACCATAGATTGGAAGTGACAACGTAAGACTAGAACAGCACATAAACAGACCATCATTGGCCCTTCGATGTCGCTGTGACTGCCGATAGTGGCAATGTAAGACTAGAATAGCACATGAACTTGACTTGGATTACCTGAAATGATCGCAACGCGCGTGAAGAGCAAGGAAAGGAGTGAGAAGCACAAGGAAATGAGTGCGAAGCACGGAGTGCAAGAGCCCTCCACAGGAGCAAGTGCAAGAGGGCCCGAAGGGCCCACGAGCACTTCTAATAACAATAATAATAATAGTAGCCTAGCAGCAGGAATAATAGTAACAATAATACTAATGATGACAGTAATAGTAGTCATGATGATAGTCATTAGAGTAATCCCTGCAAAGAGAGGTCGATGTTTCCTGCAGAAAGAAGTCGACGTACCTGCAGAGAGTAGTCGGCATCACCTGCAGAGAGTAGTCAGTGTTACCTGCAGAAAGTAGCCTGTGTTACCTCCGAAAAGTAGTCAGCATCACCTGCAGAGTAGTCAGTGTTACCTGCATAGATTAGTCGGCGTCACCTGCAGTAGTAGTCGGTGTTACCCACAGAGAGTAGTCGGTGTTACCTGCAGACAGTAGTCAGCGTTACCTACAGAGAGTAGCCGGCATCACCTGCAGAGAGTAGTTGGCATCACCTGCAGAGAATAGTTGGCGTCATCTGCAGAGAGTAGTTGGCATCACCTGCAGAGAGTAGTTGGCGTCTCCTGCAGAGAGTAGTTGGCGTCTCCTGCTGAGAGTAGTTGGCATCACGTGCAGAGAGTAGTAAGTGTCACCTGCAGACAGTAGTCGGTGTCACCTGCAGAGTAGTCGGCGTCACCAGCAGAGAGTAGTCGGTGTTACCTGCAGATAGTAGTCTGCGTAGCTCAGTCGGTAGAGAGATGGGCTGCAGTCCTACCCCACCGAGGTTCAAATCCCCGCTGGGACAGGGAACAGTTTAAGGATTTGAATTTAATAAAAACAGAGTTTACTGATCTACCAGAAGATCCGCCGACATGTCGTAAAAATACCCCCGATAATACCAATACACCAGTCCTGTATGAGACAGCCCTAGCATGTATTCAATATGGACGGTGGGTGTTAGTGCCGAAGTGGTGACATGGACAGGTGTATGGTATGTCGAAGGACTACTGGGCCTTGGGAGCAGGCTGTGAAGCCTATGCCCAGAGTCGGACAGATAAAAAAAAAAAATCACTTGCAGAAAGTAGTCAGTGTTACCTGAAGAGAGTAGTCGGCATCACCTACAGAGAGTAGTCGACATCACCTACAGAGAGTAGTCGGCATCACCTACAGAGAGTAGTCGACATCACCTACAGAGAGTAGTCGGCATCACCTACAGAGAGTAGTCGACATCACCTACAGAGAGTAGTCGGCATCACCTACAGAGAGAGTCGACATCACCTACAGAGAGTAGTCGGCATCACCTACAGAGAGTAGTCGACATCACCTACAGAGAGTAGTCGGCATCACCTACAGAGAGTAGTCGGCATCACCTACAGAGAGTAGTCGGCATCACCTGCAGAAAGTAATCAGCACCACCTGAAGACAGTAGTCGGCGTCACCTGCAGAGAGTAGTCAGTGTTAAATACAAAGAGTAGTTGGTGTTACCTGCAGAGAGTAGTTGGTGTTACCTACAGTGAGTAGTCGGTGGTAGCTGGAGAGAGTAGTCAGCATCACCTGCAGAGAGTAGTCGGCGTCAGCTGCAGAGAGTAGCCGTTCTTACCTGCAAGGAGTAGCCGGTGTTACCTGTAGACATCAGTCGGTTTTACCTGCAGAGTAGTCGGTGTTCCTTGCAGATCGTAGGTGGCGTCACCTGCAGAGAGTAGTTGGCATAATCTCCAGAGAGTAGTCGGCGTCACCTGCAGAGAGTAGTCGGTGTTACCTGCAGAGAGTAGTCGGTGTTACCTGCAGAGAGTAGTTAGTGTTACCTGCAGAGAGTAGTCTGTGTTACCTGGAGAGTAATCGGTGTTACATGCAGACAGTAGTCGACATCACCTGCAGTGAGTGGTCAGTGTTACCTGCAGAGAGTAGTTAGGATCACCTGCACAGAGTAGTCGGCGTTACCTGCAGAGAAAAGTCGATGTTACCCGCAGAGAGTAGTCGGTGTTTCCTGCAGAGTAGTCGTCGTTACCTACAGAGAGTAGTCGGCTTCATCTGGAGAGAGTAGTCAGTGTTACCTGCAGAGAATCGTCGGCTTCTCCTGCAAAGAATAGGCGGTGTCACGTGCAAAGAGTAGGCGGCGTCACCTGCAGAGAAAAGGCGTTGCTACTTGTAGAGAGAAGGAAGAGAAAAGTCCACTTTACATTCCTAGAAAATGAGATGTCGCATGAAGAGAGAAATCGAAATCATCTGCAGGATGAAGTCTATGATGCTTTATTTGCAGAGAGAACACATCACCATCAAAGAGCAGTCGATATCATAAGCAACCATCAGAGAGAAGCCAATGTCCTTGCAGAAAGTACTCGACATCACCTGCACACACAAGCTGATTACATCTGCGATTAGAAGGCGATGCCACCTCAGAAGATTTAGTCTTTGGCAACTGAAGGCAAGAATTTGCCGTCACTTGACATAGAAGACAAGTCGATGTAAGAGGTAAAGAGCATGTCATCTCCAAAGAAATATAAGTCGATACTGAGAGAGAGAGAGAGAGAGAGACAGACAGAGACAGACAGACAGACAGACAGACAGACAGACAGAGCGACAGACAAAGACAGTCAGAGGCAGAGGCAAAGAGAGAGAGAGAGACTAATAGTAAAAGAAATGAAGTAAGGCAACATCACCAGGATATTTTGTCGTCGGTTTCCCCTGCCGTGATATGTCGACGTCACCTGCAAATAGATTTCCCGTCACCTGCAGAAAGAGTTCGACGTCACCTGTAAACAGAAGTGGATGCCATCTGCCGCTAGAAGACGATGCCACCTCTTAATATAGAGACTTTGCAACTGAACACAAGAATTTGCCATCTCATGGAATGGAAGACAAGTCGATGTTAGTGGTAAAGATCATGTCATCTGCAAAAAAGAAGCTTGTATTTAAAGAGAGAGAGAGAGAGAGAGAGAGAGAAAGAAACTTGTCGTTAATGGAGAGAGAGAAGTAGAACTTACCATAAAATATTGAATTATGTGTCCCTGTTTTGATATGTTGATATTAGCTTCAAATAGGTTTCTACGTAGCATGTCACCTACAGAAGCAAGTCGACCTTCCTCTCAGAAAGAAGGTCACACCGCCTCCTGAGAACTGTTAACGTTACTAAAGTAAAGAAGTCTGTGTAACTTTCATATAAAACTGGCTTTACCTGGAGAGATGTCTAAGTCAAGTGCAGAGAGATGACTTCCCACCTCGAGAGAAGGAGAAGTCACGTATAGGTAGAAGTCGAGGTCACTTGTAGATACACACAACGATATATGAAAAGTGAACACTACGTCATCCGGATGGTTTAGTTGACGTCCCTTGTTGAAAGAACCCGATGTCAACTGTAGAGAGAAGTTGTTGCTGCGGAGAGTTGTCAGAGTCACCAACAGGGAGAAGTCGATGTCACTTGTAGAAATAACTCGACGACACCTGCAACAGAAGTGGATGCCATCTGCCGCTAGAAGACGATGCCACCTCTTAATACAGGGACTTTGCAACAGCAGACAAGAATTTGCCATCCCATGCAATGGAAGATGAGTCGATGTTAGTGGTAAAGATCATGTCACCTGCAAAAAAGCACAAGTTTGCATTGAGAGAGAGAGAGAGAGAGAGAGAGAGAGAGAGCGAGAGAGAGACAGAGACAGAGACAGTCGTCGTTAGTAAAATAAAAGATGTAAACATTACCCAAATATACTGAAGTATGCGTCACATCCAACACGAGATGCGATCTAACCTGATAAATAAAAATATATTACTAGGTGCTACCTCAACTGTTTTATAGACAAACAAGTTATTACCTGGTGGACATATCTAGATCCTATCTCAGCTGTGCCTAGACAGACCAGTTATTACCTGGAGGACATAACTAGATCCTATCTCAGCTGTGCCTAGACAGACCAGTTATTACCTGGTGGACATAACTAGATCCTATCTCAGCTGTGCCTAGACAGACCAGTTATTACCTGGTGGACATAACTAGATCCTATCTCAGCTGTGCCTAGACAGACCAGTTATAACCTGGTGGACATAACTAGATCCTATCTCAGCTGTGCCTAGACAGACCAGTTATTACCTGGTGGACATAACTAGATCCTATCTCAGCTGTGCCTAGACAGACCAGTTATTACCTGGTGGACATAACTAGATCCTATCTCAGCTGTGCCTAGACAGACCAGTTATTACCTGGTGGACATAACTAGATCCTATCTCAGCTGTGCCTAGACAGACCAGTTATTACCTGGTGGACATATCTAGATCCTATCTCAGCTGTGCCTAGACAGACCAGTTATTACCTGGTGGACATAACTAGATCCTATCTCAGCTGTGCCTAGACAGACCAGTTATTACCTGGTGGACATATCTAGATCCTATCTCAGCTGTGCCTAGACAGACCAGTTATTACCTGGTGGACATAACTAGATCCTATCTCAGCTGTGCCTAGACAGACCAGTTATTACCTGGTGGACATAACTAGATCCTATCTCAGCTGTGCCTAGACAGACCAGTTATTACCTGGTGGACATAACTAGATCCTATCTCAGCTGTGCCTAGACAGACCAGTTATTACCTGGTGGACATAACTAGATCCTATCTCAGCTGTGCCTAGACAGACCAGTTATTACCTGGTGGACATATCTAGATCCTATCTCAGCTGTGCCTAGACAGACCAGTTATTACCTGGTGGACATATCTAGATCCTATCTCAGCTGTGCCTAGACAGACCAGTTATTACCTGGTGGACATAACTAGATCCTATCTCAGCTGTGCCTAGACAGACCAGTTATTACCTGGTGGACATAACTAGATCCGATCTCAGCTGTGCCTAGACAGACCAGTTATTACCTGGTAGATATAACTAGATCCTATCTCAGCTGTGCCTAGACAGACCAGTTATTACCTGGTGGACATAACTAGATCCTATCACAGCTGTGCCTAGACAGACCAGTTATTACCTGGTGGACATAACTAGATCCTATCTCAGCTGTGCCTAGACAGACCAGTTATTACCTGGTGGACATAAATAGATCCTATCTCAGCTGTGCCTAGACTGACCAGTTATTACCTGGTGGACATAATTAGATCCTATCTCAGTTGTGCCTAGACAGACCAGTTATTACCTGGTAGACATAACTAGATCCTATCTCAGCTGTGCCTAGACAGACCAGTTATTACCTGGTTGACATAACTAGATCCTATCTCAGCTGTGCCTAGACAGACCAGTTATTACCTGGTGGACATAACTAGATCCTATCTCAGCTGTGCCTAGACAGACCAGTTATTACCTGGTGGACATAAATAGATCCTATCTCAGCTGTGCCTAGACAGACCAGTTATTACCTGGTGGACATAACTAGATCCTATCTCAGCTGTGGCTAGACAGACCAGTTATTACCTGGTGGACATAACTAGATCCTATCTCAGCTGTGCCTAGACAGACCAGTTATTACCTGGTGGACATAACTAGATCCTATTTCAGCTGTAGTTACTTGCCAGGGATTCTCCGATAATTTTTCCTGACAGTTGTCCTGAGGTCTTTTTTCCGGGTTTTAGGCTATTTCCCCGGGTCTTCTTGCCCCGGGGATATCTTGTTCCTGGCTCTTCTTGCTCTTGGGGTCTTCTTCCATTTAAGATGGCAGAGGAGGCTGGGGGGCAGGGGTGACCACATTGACTGCCTCTTCAGGGATGGAGATCGAGGCAGTGTGTTGTGGCGGAGCAGCAGAGGGATTAATATGGCGAGGGCTGCCCGGTCTTCTTGTGCAATTGCAATTGCAGATGGTATGCATGCAGCTTTGCTGGCCTGGGTGGTATTATCCTCATCAGCTGCGCATCAACGTGGATGTTTGCGTCGATCTGGGGCGGGGGAAGATCCCTCCACTTGGCTGCCAGAAGGGTCGGTGACAGATGCAGCTTCTGGCCCCTTACTCCCTCTTCTGGTAGTACACTCCACTCTCTCCCCCTCCACCAAGGACTTTCCAACCTTCCTGAGGTTTGGCTTTTTGATGGCGGTGCAGTGGACAAAATGTTCTGCTGGTTGTCCATCCTCGTGATGAAGCCATAACCTGGCCTGAAGCTGTACCACTTGACCTTTCCCGAGGTGGTGGTGGGTGGGGAAGGAGTAGTGGGGGGTGTGGAGGATGTGTGGGTCCCTGTGGTGGGCCTGGCAGGCTGGGAAGGACATGTTGCTCTGGCTGCTGCTCCACCCGAACTGCTCGTGGAAGCTTCGGCCAGGCCTTATATAGCTTTGGCAGACTAACTACCACCCGCCAGAAAATGGAACTAAACACCGCCCGGATACACATAAACAATGCACCTAAAAACCGTCCGAAAGCCATGAATCTCTGCCAAAAATCCAACAATGAAGAAAATGTGTCATGGAAAATACTGCTATGAATATGTTACCACTAAATTAACAGCAACTACAACAACAACAAGTTAATAATAATATTAATAATAATAATAATAATAATATTATTATTATTATTATTATTAACAATAATAATAATAATAATAATAATAATAATAGTAATAATAATAGTAATAATAATAATAATAACAATATTATTATTATTATTAACATTAATAATAATAATAATAATAATAATAATAATAATAATAATAATAAATAATAATAATAGTAATAACAACCACAACAATAACAATAATAATAATAATAATAATATTAATAATAAATAATAATAATAGTAATAACAACCACAACAATAACAATAATAATAATAATAATAATAAAATAATTATAATAATAACAACAACAACAACAATAATAATAATAATAATAATAATAAAATAATAATAATAATAATAATAATAACAACAACAACAACAACAACAACAACAATAATAATAATAATAATAATATTAATAATAATAAATACAAAAGTAATAATAATAGTAATTGGAGTCGTAGTAGTAGTAGTAGTAGTAGTAGCCTATTAGCAGTAATAATAGTAACAATAATAGTAACAGTAACGATGAAAGTCGTGATGATGATAGTGATTACAGTCATCGCAGCAAAAAGAGGTCGGCGTTTCGTGCTGAAAGATACCGGCGTCGTCTGTAACGATAAGTTGAAGGTGTACCTCTGCAGAGTGGTCTGCATTACCTGCAAAGAGTTGTCGGCGTCACCTGCAGAAAGCAGTAGACGTCCCCCGCAGAGAGTAGTCGGCATTACCTGTAGAGTAGTTCGCGCCACCTGCAGAGAATAGTTGGCAACACCTATAGAGAGTAGTTGGCGTCACCTGTAGAGAGTAGTCGGTGTCAAATAGAGAGAAGAGGCAGTGTCACTTATAGAGAAAGGGGAGAGAAAATTTGACTTCACATTCCGAGAAAATAAGATGTCACCTGCAGAGAGAAGTTGAAGTCACCTGCAAGAAGAAGTCTATGATACTGTTTTTGCGGCGAGAACTGCACATCACCTGCAAAGAACAGTCGATATCATAAGTGACCAGCAGAGTTGCTGAAAGTACTAGACGTCACCTGTAAACAGATGCGGATGCCATCATCGATTAGAAGGCCATGCCACCTCAGAAGGTAAAGGCTTTGTAACTGCAGACAGGAATTTGCTGTCACTTGCAATGGAAGACAAGTCGATGTGAATGGTAAAGATTATGTCATCTACAAGGAAACAAAAGTCGATACAGAGAGAGAGAGAGAGACTAACAACAAGACAGAGAAACTCGTCTTCAGTGAAAAGAGAGAAGTCAAACTTACCTGAAAATAATGAATTATGTGTCACCTCTTGTGATATGTTGATATTACCGGGAAATAGGTTTCTGCGTCACCTGCAGAAAGATGTCAACATTCCTAGCAGGAAGAAGGTCACAGCGAGACTTTATAGTTGTTAATGTTACATGCGTAGAGAAGTTTATGACACTTGGAGAGAGGAGTCGTTGTTACCTGGACAGATGTCGATATCATGTGCCGAGAGTTGTCGCCGTCTCGTCTCGAGAGAAGGCGACGTCACATGTAGTCAGAGTCGATGTAACTGGATAGAGAACCCGACATCATATGGAGAGAGACGCTGGCGTCCTTTGTAGAGAGGAGCCGATGTCAGCTGTAGAAAGAAGGTGAAGTTGCCAGTGGATTGTTGTTAGCGTAACCATCAGAGAGAAGTCGATGTCACTTGCAGATAGAACTCGACGTCACCTGCAAACAGAAGCGGATTGCCTTCTGCGATTAGATGACGGATCCACCTCGGAAGATGGAGTCTTTGGCGACTTTGCACAAGAACTTCCCGTCACTATCAATGGACGATTAGTTGATGTGAGCGGCAAAGATAATGTCACCTACAAAAAAAAAGAAACATTCAATGAGAGAGAGAGAGAGAGAGAGAGAGAGAGAGAGAGAGAGAGAGAATAAATGTAAAAGAAAAGAAGGAAGGCAATCTTACTTGGATATTTTTTCGCAGGTTTCCCATGCTGTGATATGTCGGGGTTACCTGCAAAGAGATTTCCCGTCACTCGCAGAAAGAGGTCGACTTCACATGTTGAGAGTGTCGAAATCTCTTTTGGAAAGAAGTGGACATCACTTTCAAAGAGACATCAGTCTCACCGGGAAAGAGAAGTTGATGTTTCCAGCCAAAAGTCGATACCATCTTCAACGACGACGTCGATGATGCCTGCAGTTTTTATAACAGGACACCTGTTAGGAAAAAAAAGTCGAAGTAATCTGAAAAGAGAGAGAACTTGATAACAAAGTAACAGAAACAGATAAATAGACATACATACATACACATCTAAATACGAGTATATGCAGAGAGAGAGAGACAGAGAGAGAGAGAGAGAGAGAGAGAGTATGAGGAAAGAACATGAACTCGAAGTTAAGGAAGAGAGAGAATTCCAGATTACCAGAAAATATGTAAGTATGTGTCATCTGTTGTGATATGTACAGTGTAGCCTGCAAATAGCATTCTGTATAACCTACAGAAAGAAATCGATATTCCTTGTAGGAAGCAGGTCACACCGCCTATTGAGAACTGTAAACGTTATATGCCTAGCAACGTTTGTGTAACTTGTAGATAAAAGTCGGCGTCACGTGAGGGTAGATGTCGACGTCCCGTCCCAAGAGAAGGCGATTTTACCTGTAGACAGTAGTCGACGTCACCTGCAGAAAGAACCGACGATATTATGAAGAGAGAGCCCGACGTCATGCACGCAGAGTAGTTGTCGTCCCTTGCAGAAAGAAACCAACGTCAACTGCAGAAAGAAATTGAAGTTGTTTGCGTCACCAGCACTGCGAAGTTGATGTCACTTGCAGAAAGAACTCTACTTATCCTGCAAAAAGTAGCTGATGACATCTACAATTAAAGAACGATGCCACCTTACAGGGTGGAGTCTTCGGAAACTGCAGACAAGAATTTGCCGTCACTTGCAGTGGAAGCCAAGTCTATATGAGCAGTGAAGATCATGTCACCTGCAAAGAAACAGAAATTGATATATATATATATATATATATATAGAGAGAGAGAGAGAGAGAGAGAGAGAGAGAGACTAATGTAAGACAAAAGAAGAATGAAGGAAGACAACTTTACCTGGCTATTGTGTCGAAGGTTTCCCGTGCCGAGATATGTCGAGGTCACCTGCAAATATATTTTCCGTCACCCGCAGAAAGAGGATAACTTCGCATGCAGAGAGAGTCGACGTCCCATTCGGACTGAAGTTGACATCACTTGCATCGGGAAATCAGTATCACGGGGAAAGAGAAGACGGTGTTTCCAGCAAGCAGAAATAGATTCCACCTTCAAGGAAGATGTCGATGATGTCATCAGATTTTATAACATCACAAATGCTAAGAAAAAGAAGTCGAAGTAACCTGAAAAGAGAGATAACTTGATAACATAGTGGCAGATATTTAGATAATCATTAAAATACATGAATACACACACACACACACACACACACACACACACACACACACATATATATATATATGTATATATATATATATATATATATATATATATATATATATATATATATATATATATATATATATAAAGAGAGAGGGAGAGAGAGAGTCGTCGTTAGTAAAATGAAAGTAGTTAACATTGCCAAAATATATTGAAGTCTGCGTCACATCCGTCATGAAAATCGGTTTTACCAGATTAATTAAAAAAATATATATTACTAGGTTCTACTTCAACTGTTTCCAGACAGGCAAGTTATTACCTGGTGGACATAACTAGATCCTATCTCAGCTGTGCCTAGACAGACCAGTTATTACCTGGTGGACATAACTAGATCCTATCTCAGCTGTGCCTAGACAGACCAGTTATTAATTGGTGGACATAACTAGATCCTATCTCAGCTGTGCCTAGACAGACCAGTTATTACCTGGTGGACATAACTAGATCCTATCTCAGCTGTGCCTAGACAGACCAGTTATTACCTGGTGGACATAACTAGATCCTATCTCAGCTGTGCCTAGACAGACCAGTTATTACCTGGTGGACATAACTAGATCCTATCTCAGCTGTGCCTAGACAGACCAGTTATTACCTGGTGGACATAACTAGATCCTATCTCAGCTGTGCCTAGACAGACCAGTTATTACCTGGTGGACATAACTAGATCCTATCTCAGCTGTGCCTAGACAGACCAGTTATTAGCTGGTGGACATAACTAGATCCTATCTCAGCTGTGCCTAGACAGACCAGTTATTAGCTGGTGGACATAACTAGATCCTATCTCAGCTGTGCCTAGACAGACCAGTTATTACCTGGTGGACATAACTAGATCCTATCTCAGCTGTGCCTAGACAGACCAGTTATTACCTGGTGGACATAACTAGATCCTATCTCAGCTGTGCCTAGACAGACCAGTTATTACCTGGTGGACATAACTAGATCTAATCTCAGCTGTGCCTAGACAGACCAGTTATTACCTGGTGGACATAACTAGATCCTATCTAAGCTGTGCCTAGACAGACCAGTTATTACCTGGTGGACAAAACTAGATCCTATCTCAGCTGTGCCTAGACAGACCAGTTATTACCTGGTGGACATAACTAAATCCTATATCAGCTGGGCCTAGACAGACCAGTTATTACCTGGTGGACATAACTAGATCTTATCTCAGCTGTGCCTAGACAGACCAGTTATTACCTGGTGGACATAACTAGATCCTATCTCAGCTGTGGCTAGACAGACCAGTTATTAGCTGGTGGACATAACTAGATCCTATCTCAGCTGTGCCTAGACAGACCAGTTATTACCTGGTGGACATAACTAGATCCTATCTCAGCTGTGCCTAGACAGACCAGTTATTACCTGGTGGACATAACTAGATCCTATCTCAGCTGTGCCTAGACAGACCAGTTATTACCTGGTGGACATAACTAGATCCTATCTCAGCTGTGCCTAGACAGACCAGTTATTACCTGGTGGACATAACTAGATCCTATCTCAGCTGTGCCTAGACAGATCAGTTATTACCTGGTGGACATAACTAGATCCTATCTCAGCTCTGCCTAGACAGACCAGTTATTACCTGGTGGACATAACTAGATCCTATCTCAGCTGTGCCTAGTCAGACCAGTTATTACCTTGTGGACATAACTAGATCCTATCTCAGCTGTAGGGACTTACCAGGTATTCTCCGAGATTTTTCCTGACAGTTGTCCTGAGGTCTTTTTTTCTTGTGTTAGGCTATTTCCCCGGGTCTTCTTGCCCCGGGGATATCTTGTTCCTGGCTCTTCTTGCTTTTGGGGTCTTCTTCCATTTAAGATGGCAGAGGAGGCTGGGGGGCAGGGGTGACCACATTGACTGCTTCTTCAGGGATGGAGATCGAGGCAGTGTGTTGTGGCGGAGCAGCAGAGGGATTAATATGGTGAGGGCTGCCCGGTCTTCTTGTGCAATTGCAATTGGAGATTGTATGCATGCAGTTTTGCTGGCCTGGGTGGTATTATCCTCATCAGCTGCACATCAACGTGGATGTTTGCGTCGATCTGGGGCGGGGGTAGATCCCTCCACTTGGCTGCCAGAAGGGCCGGTGACAGAGGCAGCTTCTGGCCCCTTACTCCCTCTTCTGGTAGTACACTCCACTCTCTCCCCCTCCACCAAGGACTTTCCAACCTTCCTGAGGTTTGGCTTTTTGATGGCGGTGCAGTGGACAAAATGTCCTGCTGGTTGTCCATCCTCGTGATGAAGCCATAACCTGGCCTGAAGCTGTACCACTTGACCTTCCCCGAGGTGGTGGTGGGTGGGGAAGGAGTAGTGGGGGGTGTGGAGGATGTGTGGGTCCCTTTGGTGGGCCTGGCAGGCTGGGAAGGACATGTTGCTCTGGCTGCTGCTCCACCCGAACTGCTCGTGGAAGCTTCGGCCAGGCCTTATATAGCTTTGGCAGACTAACTACCACCCGCCAGAAAATGGAACTAAACACCGCCCGGATACACATAAACTATGCACCTAAAAACCGTCCGAAAGCCATGAATCTCTGCCAAAAATCCAACAATGAAGAAAATGTGTCATGGAAAATACTGCTATGAATATGTTACCACTAAATTAACAGCAACTACAACAACAACAAGTTAATAATAATATTAATAATAATAATAATAATAATATTATTATTATTATTATTATTATTATTATTATTATTAACAATCATAATAATAATAATAATAATAATAATAATAATAATAGTAATAATAATAATATTATTATTATTATTATTATTATTAACATTAATAATAATAATAATAATAATAATGATAATAATAATAATAAATAATAATAATAGTAATAACAACCACAACAATAACAATAATAATAATAATAATAATATTAATAATAAATAATAATAATAGTAATAACAACCACAACAATAACAATAATAATAATAATAATAATAAAATAATTATAATAATAACAACAACAACAATAATAATAATAATAATAATAATAATAATAATAATAATAATAATAATAATTAATAATAATAACAACAACAACAACAAAAACAACAATAATAATAATAATAATAATAATAATAATATTAATAATAATAAATACAAAAGTAATAATAATAGTAATTGGAGTCGTATTAGTAGTAGTAGTAGTAGTAGTAGTAGCCTATTAGCAGTAATAATAGTAACAATAATAGTAACAGTAACGATGAAAGTCGTGATGATGATAGTGATTACAGTCATCGCAGCAAAAAGAGGTCGGCGTTTCGTGCTGAAAGATACCGGCGTCGTCTGTAACGATAAGTTGAAGGTGTACCTCTGCAGAGTGGTCTGCATTACCTGCAAAGAGTTGTCGGCGTCACCTGCAGAAAGCAGTAGACGTCCCCCGCAGAGAGTAGTCGGCATTACCTGTAGAGCAGTTCGCGCCACCTGCAGAGAATAGTTAGCAACACCTATAGAGAGTAGTTGGCGTCACCTGTAGAGAGTAGTCGGTGTCAAATAGAGAGAAGAGGCAGTGTCACTTATAGAGAAAGGGGAGAGAAAATTTGACTTCACATTCCGAGAAAATAAGATGTCACCTGCAGAGAGAAGTTGAAGTCACCTGCAAGAAGAAGTCTATGATACTGTTTTTGCGGCGAGAACTGCACATCACCTGCAAAGAACAGTCGATATCATAAGTGACCAGCAGAGTTGCTGAAAGTACTAGACGTCACCTGTAAACAGATGCGGATGCCATCATCGATTAGAAGGCCATGCCACCTCAGAAGGTAAAGGCTTTGTAACTGCAGACAGGAATTTGCTGTCACTTGCAATGGAAGACAAGTCGATGTGAATGGTAAAGATTATGTCATCTACAAGGAAACAAAAGTCGATACAGAGAGAGAGAGAGAGACTAACAACAAGACAGAGAAACTCGTCTTCAGTGAAAAGAGAGAAGTCAAACTTACCTGAAAGTAATGAATTATGTGTCACCTCTTGTGATATGTTGATATTACCGGGAAATAGGTTTCTGCGTCACCTGCAGAAAGATGTCAACATTCCTAGCAGGAAGAAGGTCACAGCGAGACTTTATAGTTGTTAATGTTACATGCGTAGAGAAGTTTATGACACTTGGAGAGAGGAGTCGTTGTTACCTGGACAGATGTCGATATCATGTGCCGAGAGTTGTCGCCGTCTCGTCTCGAGAGAAGGCGACGTCACATGTAGTCAGAGTCGATGTAACTGGATAGAGAACCCGACATCATATGGAGAGAGACGCTGGCATCCTTTGTAGAGAGGAGCCGATGTCAGCTGTAGAAAGAAGGTGAAGTTGCCAGTGGATTGTTGTTAGCGTAACCATCAGAGAGAAGTCGATGTCACTTGCAGATAGAACTCGACGTCACCTGCAAACAGAAGCGGATTGCCTTCTGCGATTAGATGACGGATCCACCTCGGAAGATGGAGTCTTTGGCGACTTTGCACAAGAACTTCCCGTCACTATCAATGGACGATAAGTTGATGTGAGCGGCAAAGATAATGTCACCTACAAAAAAAAAGAAACATTCAATGAGAGAGAGAGAGAGAGAGAGAGAGAGAGAGAGAGAGAGAGAGAGAGAGAGAGAGAGAGAGAATAAATGTAAAAGAAAAGAAGGAAGGCAATCTTACTTGGATATTTTTTCGCAGGTTTCCCATGCTGTGATATGTCGGGGTTACCTGCAAAGAGATTTCCCGTCACTCGCAGAAAGAGGTCGACTTCACATGTTGAGAGTGTCGAAATCTCTTTTGGAAAGAAGTGGACATCACTTTCAAAGAGACATCAGTCTCACCGGGAAAGAGAAGTTGATGTTTCCAGCCAAAAGTCGATACCACCTTCAACGACGACGTCGATGATGCCTGCAGTTTTTATAACATGACACCTGTTAGGAAAAAAAAGTCGAAGTAATCTGAAAAGAGAGAGAACTTGATAACAAAGTAACAGAAACAGATAAATAGACATACATACATACACATCTAAATACGAGTATATGCAGAGAGAGAGAGACAGAGAGAGAGAGAGAGAGAGAGAGAGAGAGAGAGAGTATGAGGAAAGAACATGAACTCGAAGTTAAGGAAGAGAGAGAATTCCAGATTACCAGAAAATATGTAAGTATGTGTCATCTGTTGTGATATGTACAGTGTAGCCTGCAAATAGCATTCTGTATAACCTAGAGAAAGAAATCGATATTCCTTGTAGGAAGCAGGTCACACCGCCTATTGAGAACTGTAAACGTTATATGCCTAGCAACGTTTGTGTAACTTGTAGACAAAAGTCGGCGTCACGTGAGGGTAGATGTCGACGTCCCGTCCCAAGAGAAGGCGATTTTACCTGTAGACAGTAGTCGACGTCACCTGCAGAAAGAACCGACGATATTATGAAGAGAGAGCCCGACGTCATGCACGCAGAGTAGTTGTCGTCCCTTGCAGAAAGAAACCAACGTCAACTGCAGAAAGAAATTGAAGTTGTCTGCGTCACCAGCAGGGCGAAGTTGATGTCACTTGCAGAAAGAACTCTACTTAACCTGCAAAAAGTAGCTGATGACATCTGCAATTAAAGAACGATGCCACCTTACAGGGTGGAGTCTTCGGAAACTGCAGACAAGAATTTGCCGTCACTTGCAGTGGAAGCCAAGTCTATATGAGCAGTGAAGATCATGTCACCTGCAAAGAAACAGAAATTGATACAGAGAGAGAGAGAGAGAGAGAGAGAGAGAGAGAGAGAGAGAGAGAGAGACTAATGTAAGACAAAAGAAGAATGAAGAAAGACAACTTTACCTGGCTATTGTGTCGTAGGTTTCCCGTGCCGAGATATGTCGAGGTCACCTGCAAATATATTTTCCGTCACCCGCAGAAAGAGGATAACTTCGCATGCAGAGAGAGTCGACGTCCCATTCGGACTGAAGTTGACATCACTTGCATCGGGAAATCAGTATCACGGGGAAAGAGAAGACGGTGTTTCCAGCAAGCAGAAATAGATTCCACCTTCAAGGAAGATGTCGATGATGTCATCAGATTTTATAACATGACAAATGCTAAGAAAAAGAAGTCGAAGTAACCTGAAAAGAGAGATAACTTGATAACATAGTGGCAGATATTTAGATAAACATTAAAATACATGAATACACACACACACACACACACACACACACACACACACACACATATATATATATATATATATATATATATATATATATATATATATAAAGAGAGAGGGAGAGAGAGAGTCGTCGTTAGTAAAATGAAAGTAGTTAACATTGCCAAAATATATTGAAGTCTGCGTCACATCCGTCATGAAAATCGGTTTTACCAGTTTAATTAAAAAAAAATATATTACTAGGTTCTACTTCAACTGTTTCCAGACAGGCAAGTTATTACCTGGTGGACATAACTAGATCCTATCTCAGCTGTGCCTAGACAGACCAGTTATTACCTGGTGGACATAACTAGATCCTATCTCAGCTGTGCCTAGACAGACCAGTTATTACCTGGTGGACATAACTAGATCCTATCTCAGCTGTGCCTAGACAGACCAGTTATTACCTGGTGGACATAACTAGATCCTATCTCAGCTGTGCCTAGACAGACCAGTTCTTACCTGGTGGACATAACTAGATCCTATCTCAGCTGTGCCTAGACAGACCAGTTATTACCTGGTGGACATAACTAGATCCTATCTCAGCTGTGCCTAGACAGACCAGTTATTACCTGGTGGACATAACTAAATCCTATCTCAGCTGTGCCTAGACAGACCAGTTATTAGCTGGTGGACATAACTAGATCCTATCTCAGCTGTGCCTAGACAGACCAGTTATTAGCTGGTGGACATAACTAGATCCTATCTCAGCTGTGCCTAGACAGACCAGTTATTAGCTGGTGGACATAACTAGATCCTATCTCAGCTGTGCCTAGACAGACCAGTTATTAGCTGGTGGACATAACTAGATCCTATCTCAGCTGTGCCTAGACAGACCAGTTATTAGCTGGTGGACATAACTAGATCCTATCTCAGCTGTGCCTAGACAGACCAGTTATTACCTGGTGGACATAACTAGATCCTATCTCAGCTGTGCCTAGACAGACCAGTTATTACCTGGTGGACATAACTAGATCCTATCTCAGCTGTGCCTAGACAGACCAGTTATTACCTGGTGGACATAACTAGATCCTATCTCAGCTGTGCCTAGACAGACCAGTTATTACCTGGTGGACATAACTAGATCCTATCTCAGCTGTGCCTAGACAGACCAGTTATTACCTGGTGGACATAACTAGATCCTATCTCAGCTGTGCCTAGACAGACCAGTTATTACCTGGTGGACATAACTAAATCCTATCTCAGCTGTGCCTAGACAGACCAGTTATTACCTGGTGGACATAACTAGATCTTATCTCAGCTGTGCCTAGACAGACCAGTTATTAGCTGCTGGACATAACTAGATCCTATCTCAGCTGTGCCTAGACAGACCAGTTATTAGTTGGTGGACATAACTAGATCCTATCTCAGCTGTGCCTAGACAGACCAGTTATTACCTGGTGGACATAACTAGATCCTATCTCAGCTGTGCCTAGACAGACCAGTTATTAGCTGGTGGACATAACTAGATCCTATCTCAGCTGTGCCTAGACAGACCAGTTATTAGCTGGTGGACATAACTAGATCCTATCTCAGCTGTGCCTAGACAGACCAGTTATTACCTGGTGGACATAACTGGATCCTATCTCAGCTGTGCCTAGACAGATCAGTTATTACCTGGTGGACATAACTAGATCCTATCTCAGCTGTGCCTAGACAGACCAGTTATTACCTGGTGGACATAACTAGATCCTATCTCAGCTGTGCCTAGTCAGACCAGTTATTACCTTGTGGACATAACTAGATCCTATCTCAGCTGTAGGGACTTACCAGGGATTCTCCGAGAATTTTTCCTGACAGTTGTCCTGAGGTCTTTTTTCCGGGTGTTAGGCTATTTCCCCGGGTCTTCTTGCCCCGGGGATATCTTGTTCCTGGCTCTTCTTGCTTTTGGGGTCTTCTTCTATTTAAGATGGCAAAGGAGGCTGGGGGGCAGGGGTGACCACATTGACTGCTTCTTCAGGGATGGAGATCGAGGCAGTGTGTTGTGGCGGAGCAGCAGAGGGATTAATATGGTGAGGGCTGCCCGGTCTTCTTGTGCAATTGCAATTGGAGATTGTATGCATGCAGCTTTGCTGGCCTGGGTGGTATTATCCTCATCAGCTGCACATCAACGTGGATGTTTGCGTCGATCTGGGACGGGGGTAGATCCTTCCACTTGGCTGCCAGAAGGGCCGGTGACAGAGGCAGCTTCTGGCCCCTTACTCCCTCTTCTGGTAGTACACTCCACTCTCTCCCCCTCCACCAAGGACTTTCCAACCTTCCTGAGGTTTGGCTTTTTGATGGCGGTGCAGTGGACAAAATGTCCTGCTGGTTGTCCATCCTCGTGATGAAGCCATAACCTGGCCTGAAGCTGTACCACTTGACCTTCCCCGAGGTGGTGGTGGGTGGGGAAGGAGTAGCGGGGGTGTGGAGGATGTGTGGGTCCCTGTGGTGGGCCTGGCAGGCTGGGAAGGACATGTTGCTCTGGCTGCTGCTCCACCCGAACTGCTCGTGGAAGCTTCGGCCAGGCCTTATATAGCTTTGGCAGACTAACTACCACCCGCCAGAAAATGGAACTAAACACCGCCCGGATACACATAAACTATGCACCTAAAAACCGTCCGAAAGCCATGAATCTCTGCCAAAAATCCAACAATGAAGAAAATGTGTCATGGAAAATACTGCTATGAATATGTTACCACTAAATTAACAGCAACTACAACAACAACAAGTTAATAATAATAATAATAATAATAATAATATTATTATTATTATTATTATTAATAGCAATCATTATAATAACTAATAATGATAATAATAATAATAATAATAATAATAATAATAATAACAATATTATTATTATTATTATTAACATTAATAATAATAATAATAATAATAATGATAATAATAATAATAAATAATAATAATAGTAATAACAACCACAACAATAACAATAATAATAATAATAATAATATTAATAATAAATAATAATAATAGTAATAACAACCACAACAATAACAATAATAATAATAATAATAATAAAATAATTATAATAATAACAACAACAACAATAATAATAATAATAATAATAATAAAATAATAATAATAATAATAATAATAATAATAATAACAACAACAACAACAAAAACAACAACAATAATAATAATAATAATAATAATATTAATAATAATAAATACAAAAGTAATAATAATAGTAATTGGAGTCGTATTAGTAGTAGTAGTAGTAGTAGTAGTAGCCTATTAGCAGTAATAATAGTAACAATAATAGTAACAGTAACGATGAAAGTCGTGATGATGATAGTGATTACAGTCATCGCAGCAAAAAGAGGTCGGCGTTTCGTGCTGAAAGATACCGGCGTCGTCTGTAACGATAAGTTGAAGGTGTACCTCTGCAGAGTGGTCTGCATTACCTGCAAAGAGTTGTCGGCGTCACCTGCAGAAAGCAGTAGACGTCCCCCGCAGAGAGTAGTCGGCATTACCTGTAGAGCAGTTCGCGCCACCTGCAGAGAATAGTTAGCAACACCTATAGAGAGTAGTTGGCGTCACCTGTAGAGAGTAGTCGGTGTCAAATAGAGAGAAGAGGCAGTGTCACTTATAGAGAAAGGGGAGAGAAAATTTGACTTCACATTCCGAGAAAATAAGATGTCACCTGCAGAGAGAAGTTGAAGTCACCTGCAAGAAGAAGTCTATGATACTGTTTTTGCGGCGAGAACTGCACATCACCTGCAAAGAACAGTCGATATCATAAGTGACCAGCAGAGTTGCTGAAAGTACTAGACGTCACCTGTAAACAGATGCGGATGCCATCATCGATTAGAAGGCCATGCCACCTCAGAAGGTAAAGGCTTTGTAACTGCAGACAGGAATTTGCTGTCACTTGCAATGGAAGAC
This sequence comes from Coenobita brevimanus, assembly GCF_032717465.1. Classification (NCBI taxonomy): domain Eukaryota; kingdom Metazoa; phylum Arthropoda; class Malacostraca; order Decapoda; family Coenobitidae; genus Coenobita; species Coenobita brevimanus. Next base: position 8,026,926 of record NC_137062.1, on the reverse strand, counting down.
AAGTCGATGTGAATGGTAAAGATTATGTCATCTACAAGGAAACAAAAGTCGATACAGAGAGAGAGAGAGAGACTAACAACAAGACAGAGAAACTCGTCTTCAGTGAAAAGAGAGAAGTCAAACTTACCTGAAAGTAATGAATTATGTGTCACCTCTTGTGATATGTTGATATTACCGGGAAATAGGTTTCTGCGTCACCTGCAGAAAGATGTCAACATTCCTAGCAGGAAGAAGGTCACAGCGAGACTTTATAGTTGTTAATGTTACATGCGTAGAGAAGTTTATGACACTTGGAGAGAGGAGTCGTTGTTACCTGGACAGATGTCGATATCATGTGCCGAGAGTTGTCGCCGTCTCGTCTCGAGAGAAGGCGACGTCACATGTAGTCAGAGTCGATGTAACTGGATAGAGAACCCGACATCATATGGAGAGAGACGCTGGCGTCCTTTGTAGAGAGGAGCCGATGTCAGCTGTAGAAAGAAGGTGAAGTTGCCAGTGGATTGTTGTTAGCGTAACCATCAGAGAGAAGTCGATGTCACTTGCAGATAGAACTCGACGTCACCTGCAAACAGAAGCGGATTGCCTTCTGCGATTAGATGACGGATCCACCTCGGAAGATGGAGTCTTTGGCGACTTTGCACAAGAACTTCCCGTCACTATCAATGGACGATAAGTTGATGTGAGCGGCAAAGATAATGTCACCTACAAAAAAAAAGAAACATTCAATGAGAGAGAGAGAGAGAGAGAGAGAGAGAGAGAGAATAAATGTAAAAGAAAAGAAGGAAGGCAATCTTACTTGGATATTTTTTCGCAGGTTTCCCATGCTGTGATATGTCGGGGTTACCTGCAAAGAGATTTCCCGTCACTCGCAGAAAGAGGTCGACTTCACATGTTGAGAGTGTCGAAATCTCTTTTGGAAAGAAGTGGACATCACTTTCAAAGAGACATCAGTCTCACCGGGAAAGAGAAGTTGATGTTTCCAGCCAAAAGTCGATACCACCTTCAACGACGACGTCGATGATGCCTGCAGTTTTTATAACATGACACCTGTTAGGAAAAAAAAGTCGAAGTAATCTGAAAAGAGAGAGAACTTGATAACAAAGTAACAGAAACAGATAAATAGACATACATACATACACATCTAAATACGAGTATATGCAGAGAGAGAGAGACAGAGAGAGAGAGAGAGAGAGAGAGAGAGAGAGAGAGAGAGAGAGAGAGAGAGAGAGAGAGAGAGAGAGAGAGTATGAGGAAAGAACATGAACTCGAAGTTAAGGAAGAGAGAGAATTCCAGATTACCAGAAAATATGTAAGTATGTGTCATCTGTTGTGATATGTACAGTGTAGCCTGCAAATAGCATTCTGTATAACCTACAGAAGGAAATCGATATTCCTTGTAGGAAGCAGGTCACACCGCCTATTGAGAACTGTAAACGTTATATGCCTAGCAACGTTTGTGTAACTTGTAGACAAAAGTCGGCGTCACGTGAGGGTAGATGTCGACGTCCCGTCCCAAGAGAAGGCGATTTTACCTGTAGACAGTAGTCGACGTCACCTGCAGAAAGAACCGACGATATTATGAAGAGAGAGCCCGACGTCATGCACGCAGAGTAGTTGTCGTCCCTTGCAGAAAGAAACCAACGTCAACTGCAGAAAGAAATTGAAGTTGTCTGCGTCACCAGCAGGGCGAAGTTGATGTCACTTGCAGAAAGAACTCTACTTAACCTGCAAAAAGTAGCTGATGACATCTGCAATTAAAGAACGATGCCACCTTACAGGGTGGAGTCTTCGGAAACTGCAGACAAGAATTTGCCGTCACTTGCAGTGGAAGCCAAGTCTATATGAGCAGTGAAGATCATGTCACCTGCAAAGAAACAGAAATTGATACAGAGAGAGAGAGAGAGAGAGAGAGAGAGAGAGAGAGAGAGAGAGAGAGACTAATGTAAGACAAAAGAAGAATGAAGGAAGACAACTTTACCTGGCTATTGTGTCGTAGGTTTCCCGTGCCGAGATATGTCGAGGTCACCTGCAAATATATTTTCCGTCACCCGCAGAAAGAGGATAACTTCGCATGCAGAGAGAGTCGACGTCCCATTCGGACTGAAGTTGACATCACTTGCATCGGGAAATCAGTATCACGGGGAAAGAGAAGACGGTGTTTCCAGCAAGCAGAAATAGATTCCACCTTCAAGGAAGATGTCGATGATGTCATCAGATTTTATAACATGACAAATGCTAAGAAAAAGAAGTCGAAGTAACCTGAAAAGAGAGATAACTTGATAACATAGTGGCAGATATTTAGATAAACATTAAAATACATGAATACACACACACACACACACACACACACACACACACACATATATATATATATATATATATATATATATATATATATATATATATATATATATATATATATATATAAAGAGAGAGGGAGAGAGAGAGTCGTCGTTAGTAAAATGAAAGTAGTTAACATTGCCAAAATATATTGAAGTCTGCGTCACATCCGTCATGAAAATCGGTTTTACCAGATTAATTAAAAAAATATATATTACTAGGTTCTACTTCAACTGTTTCCAGACAGGCAAGTTATTACCTGGTGGACATAACTAGATCCTATCTCAGCTGTGCCTAGACAGACCAGTTATTACCTGGTGGACATAACTAGATCCTATCTCAGCTGTGCCTAGACAGACCAGTTATTACCTGGTGGACATAACTAGATCCTATCTCAGCTGTGCCTAGACAGACCAGTTATTACCTGGTGGACATAACTAGATCCTATCTCAGCTGTGCCTAGACAGACCAGTTATTACCTGGTGGACATAACTAGATCCTATCTCAGCTGTGCCTAGACAGACCAGTTATTACCTGGTGGACATAACTAGATCCTATCTCAGCTGTGCCTAGACAGACCAGTTATTACCTGGTGGACATAACTAGATCCTATCTCAGCTGTGCCTAGACAGACCAGTTATTACCTGGTGGACATAACTAGATCCTATCTCAGCTGTGCCTAGACAGACCAGTTATTACCTGGTGGACATAACTAGATCCTATCTCAGCTGTGCCTAGACAGACCAGTTATTACCTGGTGGACATAACTAGATCCTATCTCAGCTGTGCCTAGACAGACCAGTTATTACCTGGTGGACATAACTAGATCCTATCTCAGCTGTGCCTAGACAGACCAGTTATTACCTGGTGGACATAACTAGATCCTATCTCAGCTGTGCCTAGACAGACCAGTTATTACCTGGTGGACATAACTAGATCCTATCTCAGCTGTGCCTAGACAGACCAGTTATTACCTGGTGGACATAACTAGATCCTATCTCAGCTGTGCCTAGACAGACCAGTTATTACCTGGTGGACATAACTAGATCCTATCTCAGCTGTGCCTAGACAGACCAGTTATTACCTGGTGGACATAACTAGATCCTATCTCAGCTGTGCCTAGACAGACCAGTTATTACCTGGTGGACATAACTAGATCCTATCTCAGCTGTGCCTAGACAGACCAGTTATTACCTGGTGGACATAACTAAATCCTATCTCAGCTGTGCCTAGACAGACCAGTTATTACCTGGTGGACATAACTAGATCTTATCTCAGCTGTGCCTAGACAGACCAGTTATTACCTGGTGGACATAACTAGATCCTATCTCAGCTGTGCCTAGACAGACCAGTTATTAGTTGGTGGACATAACTAGATCCTATCTCAGCTGTGCCTAGACAGACCAGTTATTACCTGGTGGACATAACTAGATCCTATCTCAGCTGTGCCTAGACAGACCAGTTATTAGCTGGTGGACATAACTAGATCCTATCTCAGCTGTGCCTAGACAGACCAGTTATTAGCTGGTGGACATAACTAGATCCTATCTCAGCTGTGCCTAGACAGACCAGTTATTACCTGGTGGACATAACTGGATCCTATCTCAGCTGTGCCTAGACAGATCAGTTATTACCTGGTGGACATAACTAGATCCTATCTCAGCTGTGCCTAGACAGACCAGTTATTACCTGGTGGACATAACTAGATCCTATCTCAGCTGTGCCTAGTCAGACCAGTTATTACCTTGTGGACATAACTAGATCCTATCTCAGCTGTAGGGACTTACCAGGGATTCTCCGAGAATTTTTCCTGACAGTTGTCCTGAGGTCTTTTTTCCGGGTGTTAGGCTATTTCCCCGGGTCTTCTTGCCCCGGGGATATCTTGTTCCTGGCTCTTCTTGCTTTTGGGGTCTTCTTCCATTTAAGATGGCAAAGGAGGCTGGGGGGCAGGGGTGACCACATTGACTGCTTCTTCAGGGATGGAGATCGAGGCAGTGTGTTGTGGCGGAGCAGCAGAGGGATTAATATGGTGAGGGCTGCCCGGTCTTCTTGTGCAATTGCAATTGGAGATTGTATGCATGCAGCTTTGCTGGCCTGGGTGGTATTATCCTCATCAGCTGCACATCAACGTGGATGTTTGCGTCGATCTGGGACGGGGGTAGATCCCTCCACTTGGCTGCCAGAAGGGCCGGTGACAGAGGCAGCTTCTGGCCCCTTACTCCCTCTTCTGGTAGTACACTCCACTCTCTCCCTCCACCAAGGACTTTCCAACCTTCCTGAGGTTTGGCTTTTTGATGGCGGTGCAGTGGACAAAATGTCCTGCTGGTTGTCCATCCTCGTGATGAAGCCATAACCTGGCCTGAAGCTGTACCACTTGACCTTCCCCGAGGTGGTGGTGGGTGGGGAAGAAGTAGTGGGGGTGTGGAGGTTGTGTGGGTCCCTGTGGTGGGCCTGGCAGGCTGGGAAGGACATGTTGCTCTGGCTGCTGCTCCACCCGAACTGCTCGTGGAAGCTTCGGCCAGGCCTTATATAGCTTTGGCAGACTAACTACCACCCGCCAGAAAATGGAACTAAACACCGCCCGGATACACATAAACTATGCACCTAAAAACCGTCCGAAAGCCATGAATCTCTGCCAAAAATCCAACAATGAAGAAAATGTGTCATGGAAAATACTGCTATGAATATGTTACCACTAAATTAACAGCAACTACAACAACAACAAGTTAATAATAATATTAATAATAATAATAATAATAATAATATTATTATTATTATTATTATTATTATTAACAATAATAATAATAATTATAATAATAATAATAATAATAATAGTAATAATAATAATAATAATATTATTATTATTATTATTAACATTAATAATAATAATAATAATAATAATGATAATAATAATAATAAATAATAATAATAGTAATAACAACCACAACAATAACAATAATAATAATAATAATAATATTAATAATAAATAATAATAATAGTAATAACAACCACAACAATAACAATAATAATAATAATAATAATAAAATAATTATAATAATAACAACAACAACAATAATAATAATAATAATAATAATAAAATAATAATAATAATAATAATAATAATAATAATAATAACAACAACAACAACAAAAACAACAACAATAATAATAATAATAATAATAATAATATTAATAATAATAAATACAAAAGTAATAATAATAGTAATTGGAGTCGTATTAGTTGTAGTAGTAGTAGTAGTAGTAGCCTATTAGCAGTAATAATAGTAACAATAATAGTAACAGTAACGATGAAAGTCGTGATGATGATAGTGATTACAGTCATCGCAGCAAAAAGAGGTCGGCGTTTCGTGCTGAAAGATACCGGCGTCGTCTGTAACGATAAGTTGAAGGTGTACCTCTGCAGAGTGGTCTGCATTACCTGCAAAGAGTTGTCGGCGTCACCTGCAGAAAGCAGTAGACGTCCCCCGCAGAGAGTAGTCGGCATTACCTGTAGAGCAGTTCGCGCCACCTGCAGAGAATAGTTAGCAACACCTATAGAGAGTAGTTGGCGTCACCTGTAGAGAGTAGTCGGTGTCAAATAGAGAGAAGAGGCAGTGTCACTTATAGAGAAAGGGGAGAGAAAATTTGACTTCACATTCCGAGAAAATAAGATGTCACCTGCAGAGAGAAGTTGAAGTCACCTGCAAGAAGAAGTCTATGATACTGTTTTTGCGGCGAGAACTGCACATCACCTGCAAAGAACAGTCGATATCATAAGTGACCAGCAGAGTTGCTGAAAGTACTAGACGTCACCTGTAAACAGATGCGGATGCCATCATCGATTAGAAGGCCATGCCACCTCAGAAGGTAAAGGCTTTGTAACTGCAGACAGGAATTTGCTGTCACTTGCAATGGAAGACAAGTCGATGTGAATGGTAAAGATTATGTCATCTACAAGGAAACAAAAGTCGATACAGAGAGAGAGAGAGAGACTAACAACAAGACAGAGAAACTCGTCTTCAGTGAAAAGAGAGAAGTCAAACTTACCTGAAAATAATGAATTATGTGTCACCTCTTGTGATATGTTGATATTACCGGGAAATAGGTTTCTGCGTCACCTGCAGAAAGATGTCAACATTCCTAGCAGGAAGAAGGTCACAGCGAGACTTTATAGTTGTTAATGTTACATGCGTAGAGAAGTTTATGACACTTGGAGAGAGGAGTCGTTGTTACCTGGACAGATGTCGATATCATGTGCCGAGAGTTGTCGCCGTCTCGTCTCGAGAGAAGGCGACGTCACATGTAGTCAGAGTCGATGTAACTGGATAGAGAACCCGACATCATATGGAGAGAGACGCTGGCGTCCTTTGTAGAGAGGAGCCGATGTCAGCTGTAGAAAGAAGGTGAAGTTGCCAGTGGATTGTTGTTAGCGTAACCATCAGAGAGAAGTCGATGTCACTTGCAGATAGAACTCGACGTCACCTGCAAACAGAAGCGGATTGCCTTCTGCGATTAGATGACGGATCCACCTCGGAAGATGGAGTCTTTGGCGACTTTGCACAAGAACTTCCCGTCACTATCAATGGACGATAAGTTGATGTGAGCGGCAAAGATAATGTCACCTACAAAAAAAAAAGAAACATTCAATGAGAGAGAGAGAGAGAGAGAGAGAGAGAGAGAGAGAGAGAGAGAGAGAGAGAGAGAGAGAGAGAGAATAAATGTAAAAGAAAAGAAGGAAGGCAATCTTACTTGGATATTTTTTCGCAGGTTTCCCATGCTGTGATATGTCGGGGTTACCTGCAAAGAGATTTCCCGTCACTCGCAGAAAGAGGTCGACTTCACATGTTGAGAGTGTCGAAATCTCTTTTGGAAAGAAGTGGACATCACTTTCAAAGAGACATCAGTCTCACCGGGAAAGAGAAGTTGATGTTTCCAGCCAAAAGTCGATACCACCTTCAACGACGACGTCGATGATGCCTGCAGTTTTTATAACATGACACCTGTTAGGAAAAAAAAGTCGAAGTAATCTGAAAAGAGAGAGAACTTGATAACAAAGTAACAGAAACAGATAAATAGACATACATACATACACATCTAAATACGAGTATATGCAGAGAGAGAGAGACAGAGAGAGAGAGAGAGAGAGAGAGAGAGAGAGAGAGAGAGAGTATGAGGAAAGAACATGAACTCGAAGTTAAGGAAGAGAGAGAATTCCAGATTACCAGAAAATATGTAAGTATGTGTCATCTGTTGTGATATGTACAGTGTAGCCTGCAAATAGCATTCTGTATAACCTACAGAAGGAAATCGATATTCCTTGTAGGAAGCAGGTCACACCGCCTATTGAGAACTGTAAACGTTATATGCCTAGCAACGTTTGTGTAACTTGTAGACAAAAGTCGGCGTCACGTGAGGGTAGATGTCGACGTCCCGTCCCAAGAGAAGGCGATTTTACCTGTAGACAGTAGTCGACGTCACCTGCAGAAAGAACCGACGATATTATGAAGAGAGAGCCCGACGTCATGCACGCAGAGTAGTTGTCGTCCCTTGCAGAAAGAAACCAACGTCAACTGCAGAAAGAAATTGAAGTTGTCTGCGTCACCAGCAGGGCGAAGTTGATGTCACTTGCAGAAAGAACTCTACTTAACCTGCAAAAAGTAGCTGATGACATCTGCAATTAAAGAACGATGCCACCTTACAGGGTGGAGTCTTCGGAAACTGCAGACAAGAATTTGCCGTCACTTGCAGTGGAAGCCAAGTCTATATGAGCAGTGAAGATCATGTCACCTGCAAAGAAACAGAAATTGATACAGAGAGAGAGAGAGAGAGAGAGAGAGAGAGAGAGAGAGAGAGAGAGACTAATGTAAGACAAAAGAAGAATGAAGGAAGACAACTTTACCTGGCTATTGTGTCGTAGGTTTCCCGTGCCGAGATATGTCGAGGTCACCTGCAAATATATTTTCCGTCACCCGCAGAAAGAGGATAAATTCGCATGCAGAGAGAGTCGACGTCCCATTCGGACTGAAGTTGACATCACTTGCATCGGGAAATCAGTATCACGGGGAAAGAGAAGACGGTGTTTCCAGCAAGCAGAAATAGATTCCACCTTCAAGGAAGATGTCGATGATGTCATCAGATTTTATAACATGACAAATGCTAAGAAAAAGAAGTCGAAGTAACCTGAAAAGAGAGATAACTTGATAACATAGTGGCAGATATTTAGATAAACATTAAAATACATGAATACACACACACACACACACACACACACACACACACACATATATATATATATATATATATATATATATATATATATATATATATATATATATATATATATATATATATATATATATATATATATATATATATATATATATATATATATATATAAAGAGAGAGGGAGAGAGAGAGTCGTCGTTAGTAAAATGAAAGTAGTTAACATTGCCAAAATATATTGAAGTCTGCGTCACATCCGTCATGAAAATCGGTTTTACCAGATTAATTAAAAAAAAATATATTACTAGGTTCTACTTCAACTGTTTCCAGACAGGCAAGTTATTACCTGGTGGACATAACTAGATCCTATCTCAGCTGTGCCTAGACAGACCAGTTATTACCTGGTGGACATAACTAGATCCTATCTCAGCTGTGCCTAGACAGACCAGTTATTACCTGGTGGACATAACTAGATCCTATCTCAGCTGTGCCTAGACAGACCAGTTATTACCTGGTGGACATAACTAGATCCTATCTCAGCTGTGCCTAGACAGACCAGTTATTACCTGGTGGACATAACTAGATCCTATCTCAGCTGTGCCTAGACAGACCAGTTATTACCTGGTGGACATAACTAGATCCTATCTCAGCTGTGCCTAGACAGACCAGTTATTACCTGGTGGACATAACTAGATCCTATCTCAGCTGTGCCTAGACAGACCAGTTATTACCTGGTGGACATAACTAGATCCTATCTCAGCTGTGCCTAGACAGACCAGTTATTACCTGGTGGACATAACTAGATCCTATCTCAGCTGTGCCTAGACAGACCAGTTATTACCTGGTGGACATAACTAGATCCTATCTCAGCTGTGCCTAGACAGACCAGTTATTACCTGGTGGACATAACTAGATCCTATCTCAGCTGTGCCTAGACAGACCAGTTATTACCTGGTGGACATAACTAGATCCTATCTCAGCTGTGCCTAGACAGACCAGTTATTACCTGGTGGACATAACTAGATCCTATCTCAGCTGTGCCTAGACAGACCAGTTATTACCTGGTGGACATAACTAGATCCTATCTCAGCTGTGCCTAGACAGACCAGTTATTACCTGGTGGACATAACTAGATCCTATCTCAGCTGTGCCTAGACAGACCAGTTATTACCTGGTGGACATAACTAGATCCTATCTCAGCTGTGCCTAGACAGACCAGTTATTACCTGGTGGACATAACTAGATCCTATCTCAGCTGTGCCTAGACAGACCAGTTATTACCTGGTGGACATAACTAGATCCTATCTCAGCTGTGCCTAGACAGACCAGTTATTACCTGGTGGACATAACTAGATCCTATCTCAGCTGTGCCTAGACAGACCAGTTATTAGCTGGTGGACATAACTAGATCCTATCTCAGCTGTGCCTAGACAGACCAGTTATTAGCTGGTGGACATAACTAGATCCTATCTCAGCTGTGCCTAGACAGACCAGTTATTACCTGGTGGACATAACTGGATCCTATCTCAGCTGTGCCTAGACAGATCAGTTATTACCTGGTGGACATAACTAGATCCTATCTCAGCTGTGCCTAGACAGACCAGTTATTACCTGGTGGACATAACTAGATCCTATCTCAGCTGTGCCTAGTCAGACCAGTTATTACCTTGTGGACATAACTAGATCCTATCTCAGCTGTAGGGACTTACCAGGGATTCTCCGAGAATTTTTCCTGACAGTTGTCCTGAGGTCTTTTTTCCGGGTGTTAGGCTATTTCCCCGGGTCTTCTTGCCCCGGGGATATCTTGTTCCTGGCTCTTCTTGCTTTTGGGGTCTTCTTCCATTTAAGATGGCAAAGGAGGCTGGGGGGCAGGGGTGACCACATTGACTGCTTCTTCAGGGATGGAGATCGAGGCAGTGTGTTGTGGCGGAGCAGCAGAGGGATTAATATGGTGAGGGCTGCCCGGTCTTCTTGTGCAATTGCAATTGGAGATTGTATGCATGCAGCTTTGCTGGCCTGGGTGGTATTATCCTCATCAGCTGCACATCAACGTGGATGTTTGCGTCGATCTGGGACGGGGGTAGATCCCTCCACTTGGCTGCCAGAAGGGCCGGTGACAGAGGCAGCTTCTGGCCCCTTACTCCCTCTTCTGGTAGTACACTCCACTCTCTCCCCCTCCACCAAGGACTTTCCAACCTTCCTGAGGTTTGGCTTTTTGATGGCGGTGCAGTGGACAAAATGTCCTGCTGGTTGTCCATCCTCGTGATGAAGCCATAACCTGGCCTGAAGCTGTACCACTTGACCTTCCCCGAGGTGGTGGTGGGTGGGGAAGAAGTAGTGGGGGGTGTGGAGGATGTGTGGGTCCCTGTGGTGGGCCTGGCAGGCTGGGAAGGACATGTTGCTCTGGCTGCTGCTCCACCCGAACTGCTCGTGGAAGCTTCGGCCAGGCCTTATATAGCTTTGGCAGACTAACTACCACCCGCCAGAAAATGGAACTAAACACCGCCCGGATACACATAAACTATGCACCTAAAAACCGTCCGAAAGCCATGAATCTCTGCCAAAAATCCAACAATGAAGAAAATGTGTCATGGAAAATACTGCTATGAATATGTTACCACTAAATTAACAGCAACTACAACAACAACAAGTTAATAATAATATTAATAATAATAATAATAATAATAATAATAATATTATTATTATTATTATTATTAACAATAATAATAATAATAATAATAATAATAATAATAATAGTAATAATAATAATAATATTATTATTATTATTATTAACATTAATAATAATAATAATAATAATAATGATAATAATAATAATAAATAATAATAATAGTAATAACAACCACAACAATAACAATAATAATAATAATAATAATATTAATAATAAATAATAATAATAGTAATAACAACCACAACAATAACAATAATAATAATAATAATAATAAAATAATTATAATAATAACAACAACAATAATAATAATAATAATAATAATAATAAAATAATAATAATAATAATAATAATAATAATAACAACAACAACAACAACAACAACAACAATAATAATAATAATAATAATAATAATATTAATAATAATAAATACAAAAGTAATAATAATAGTAATTGGAGTCGTATTAGTAGTAGTAGTAGTAGTAGTAGTAGCCTATTAGCAGTAATAATAGTAACAATAATAGTAACAGTAACGATGAAAGTCGTGATGATGATAGTGATTACAGTCATCGCAGCAAAAAGAGGTCGGCGTTTCGTGCTGAAAGATACCGGCGTCGTCTGTAACGATAAGTTGAAGGTGTACCTCTGCAGAGTGGTCTGCATTACCTGCAAAGAGTTGTCGGCGTCACCTGCAGAAAGCAGTAGACGTCCCCCGCAGAGAGTAGTCGGCATTACCTGTAGAGTAGTTCGCGCCACCTGCAGAGAATAGTTAGCAACACCTATAGAGAGTAGTTGGCGTCACCTGTAGAGAGTAGTCGGTGTCAAATAGAGAGAAGAGGCAGTGTCACTTATAGAGAAAGGGGAGAGAAAATTTGACTTCACATTCCGAGAAAATAAGATGTCACCTGCAGAGAGAAGTTGAAGTCACCTGCAAGAAGAAGTCTATGATACTGTTTTTGCGGCGAGAACTGCACATCACCTGCAAAGAACAGTCGATATCATAAGTGACCAGCAGAGTTGCTGAAAGTACTAGACGTCACCTGTAAACAGATGCGGATGCCATCATCGATTAGAAGGCCATGCCACCTCAGAAGGTAAAGGCTTTGTAACTGCAGACAGGAATTTGCTGTCACTTGCAATGGAAGACAAGTCGATGTGAATGGTAAAGATTATGTCATCTACAAGGAAACAAAAGTCGATACAGAGAGAGAGAGAGACTAACAACAAGACAGAGAAACTCGTCTTCAGTGAAAAGAGAGAAGTCAAACTTACCTGAAAATAATGAATTATGTGTCACCTCTTGTGATATGTTGATATTACCGGGAAATAGGTTTCTGCGTCACCTGCAGAAAGATGTCAACATTCCTAGCAGGAAGAAGGTCACAGCGAGACTTTATAGTTGTTAATGTTACATGCGTAGAGAAGTTTATGACACTTGGAGAGAGGAGTCGTTGTTACCTGGACAGATGTCGATATCATGTGCCGAGAGTTGTCGCCGTCTCGTCTCGAGAGAAGGCGACGTCACATGTAGTCAGAGTCGATGTAACTGGATAGAGAACCCGACATCATATGGAGAGAGACGCTGGCGTCCTTTGTAGAGAGGAGCCGATGTCAGCTGTAGAAAGAAGGTGAAGTTGCCAGTGGATTGTTGTTAGCGTAACCATCAGAGAGAAGTCGATGTCACTTGCAGATAGAACTCGACGTCACCTGCAAACAGAAGCGGATTGCCTTCTGCGATTAGATGACGGATCCACCTCGGAAGATGGAGTCTTTGGCGACTTTGCACAAGAACTTCCCGTCACTATCAATGGACGATAAGTTGATGTGAGCGGCAAAGATAATGTCACCTACAAAAAAACAAACATCCACTGAGAGAGAGAGAGAGAGAGAGAGAGAGAGAGAGAGAGAGAGAGAGAGAGAGAGAGAGAGAGAATAAATGTAAAAGAAAAGAAGGAAGGCAATCTTACTTGGATATTTTTTCGCAGGTTTCCCATGCTGTGATATGTCGGGGTTACCTGCAAAGAGATTTCCCGTCACTCGCAGAAAGAGGTCGACTTCACATGTTGAGAGTGTCGAAATCTCTTTTGGAAAGAAGTGGACATCACTTTCAAAGAGACATCAGTCTCACCGGGAAAGAGAAGTTGATGTTTCCAGCCAAAAGTCGATACCACCTTCAACGACGACGTCGATGATGCCTGCAGTTTTTATAACATGACACCTGTTAGGAAAAAAAAGTCGAAGTAATCTGAAACGAGAGAGAACTTGATATCAAAGTAACAGAAACAGATAAATAGACATACATACACATCTAAATACGAGTATATGCAGAGAGAGAGAGACAGAGAGAGAGAGAGAGAGAGAGTATGAGGAAAGAACATGAACTCGAAGTTAAGGAAGAGAGAGAATTCCAGATTACCAGAAAATATGTAAGTATGTGTCATCTGTTGTGATATGTACAGTGTAGCCTGCAAATAGCATTCTGTATAACCTACAGAAAGAAATCGATATTCCTTGTAGGAAGCAGGTCACACCGCCTATTGAGAACTGTAAACGTTATATGCCTAGCAACGTTTGTGTAACTTGTAGACAAAAGTCGGCGTCACGTGAGGGTAGATGTCGACGTCCCGTCCCAAGAGAAGGCGATTTTACCTGTAGACAGTAGTCGACGTCACCTGCAGAAAGAACCGACGATATTATGAAGAGAGAGCCCGACGTCATGCACGCAGAGTAGTTGTCGTCCCTTGCAGAAAGAAACCAACGTCAACTGCAGAAAGAAATTGAAGTTGTCTGCGTCACCAGCAGGGCGAAGTTGATGTCACTTGCAGAAAGAACTCTACTTAACCTGCAAAAAGTAGCTGATGACATCTGCAATTAAAGAACGATGCCACCTTACAGGGTGGAGTCTTCGGAAACTGCAGACAAGAATTTGCCGTCACTTGCAGTGGAAGCCAAGTCTATATGAGCAGTGAAGATCATGTCACCTGCAAAGAAACAGAAATTGATACAGAGAGAGAGAGAGAGAGAGAGAGAGAGAGAGAGAGAGAGAGACTAATGTAAGACAAAAGAAGAATGAAGGAAGACAACTTTACCTGGCTATTGTGTCGTAGGTTTCCCGTGCCGAGATATGTCGAGGTCACCTGCAAATATATTTTCCGTCACCCGCAGAAAGAGGATAAATTCGCATGCAGAGAGAGTCGACGTCCCATTCGGACTGAAGTTGACATCACTTGCATCGGGAAATCAGTATCACGGGGAAAGAGAAGACGGTGTTTCCAGCAAGCAGAAATAGATTCCACCTTCAAGGAAGATGTCGATGATGTCATCAGATTTTATAACATGACAAATGCTAAGAAAAAGAAGTCGAAGTAACCTGAAAAGAGAGATAACTTGATAACATAGTGGCAGATATTTAGATAAACATTAAAATACATGAATACACACACACACACACACACACACACACACACACACATATATATATATATATATATATATATATATATATATATATATATATATATATATATATATATATATATATATATATATATATATATATATATATATATATATATATATATATATATATATATATATATATAAAGAGAGAGGGAGAGAGAGAGTCGTCGTTAGTAAAATGAAAGTAGTTAACATTGCCAAAATATATTGAAGTCTGCGTCACATCCGTCATGAAAATCGGTTTTACCAGATTAATTAAAAAAAAATATATTACTAGGTTCTACTTCAACTGTTTCCAGACAGGCAAGTTATTACCTGGTGGACATAACTAGATCCTATCTCAGCTGTGCCTAGACAGACCAGTTATTACCTGGTGGACATAACTAGATCCTATCTCAGCTGTGCCTAGACAGACCAGTTATTACCTGGTGGACATAACTAGATCCTATCTCAGCTGTGCCTAGACAGACCAGTTATTACCTGGTGGACATAACTAGATCCTATCTCAGCTGTGCCTAGACAGACCAGTTATTACCTGGTGGACATAACTAGATCCTATCTCAGCTGTGCCTAGACAGACCAGTTATTACCTGGTGGACATAACTAAATCCTATCTCAGCTGTGCCTAGACAGACCAGTTATTACCTGGTGGACATAACTAGATCCTATCTCAGCTGTGCCTAGACAGACCAGTTATTACCTGGTGGACATAACTAGATCCTATCTCAGCTGTGCCTAGACAGACCAGTTATTACCTGGTGGACATAACTAGATCCTATCTCAGCTGTGCCTAGACAGAGCAGTTATTACCTGGTGGACATAACTAGATCCTATCTCAGCTGTGCCTAGACAGACCAGTTATTACCTGGTGGACATAACTAGATCCTATCTCAGCTGTGCCTAGACAGAGCAGTTATTACCTGGTGGACATAACTAGATCCTATCTCAGCTGTGCCTAGACAGACCAGTTATTACCTGGTGGACATAACTAGATCCTATCTCAGCTGTGCCTAGACAGACCAGTTATTACCTGGTGGACATAACTAGATCCTATCTCAGCTGTGCCTAGACAGACCAGTTATTACCTGGTGGACATAACTAAATCCTATCTCAGCTGTGCCTAGACAGACCAGTTATTACCTGGTGGACATAACTAGATCTTATCTCAGCTGTGCCTAGACAGACCAGTTATTACCTGGTGGACATAACTAGATCCTATCTCAGCTGTGCCTAGACAGACCAGTTATTAGCTGGTGGACATAACTAGATCCTATCTCAGCTGTGCCTAGACAGACCAGTTATTACCTGGTGGACATAACTAGATCCTATCTCAGCTGTGCCTAGACAGACCAGTTATTACCTGGTGGACATAACTAGATCCTATCTCAGCTGTGCCTAGACAGACCAGTTATTAGCTGGTGGACATAACTAGATCCTATCTCAGCTGTGCCTAGACAGACCAGTTATTACCTGGTGGACATAACTGGATCCTATCTCAGCTGTGCCTAGACAGATCAGTTATTACCTGGTGGACATAACTAGATCCTATCTCAGCTGTGCCTAGACAGACCAGTTATTACCTGGTGGACATAACTAGATCCTATCTCAGCTGTGCCTAGTCAGACCAGTTATTACCTTGTGGACATAACTAGATCCTATCTCAGCTGTAGGGACTTACCAGGGATTCTCCGAGAATTTTTCCTGACAGTTGTCCTGAGGTCTTTTTTCCGGGTGTTAGGCTATTTCCCCGGGTCTTCTTGCCCCGGGGATATCTTGTTCCTGGCTCTTCTTGCTTTTGGGGTCTTCTTCCATTTAAGATGGCAAAGGAGGCTGGGGGGCAGGGGTGACCACATTGACTGCTTCTTCAGGGATGGAGATCGAGGCAGTGTGTTGTGGCGGAGCAGCAGAGGGATTAATATGGTGAGGGCTGCCCGGTCTTCTTGTGCAATTGCAATTGGAGATTGTATGCATGCAGCTTTGCTGGCCTGGGTGGTATTATCCTCATCAGCTGCACATCAACGTGGATGTTTGCGTCGATCTGGGACGGGGGTAGATCCCTCCACTTGGCTGCCAGAAGGGCCGGTGACAGAGGCAGCTTCTGGCCCCTTACTCCCTCTTCTGGTAGTACACTCCACTCTCTCCCCCTCCACCAAGGACTTTCCAACCTTCCTGAGGTTTGGCTTTTTGATGGCGGTGCAGTGGACAAAATGTCCTGCTGGTTGTCCATCCTCGTGATGAAGCCATAACCTGGCCTGAAGCTGTACCACTTGACCTTCCCCGAGGTGGTGGTGGGTGGGGAAGGAGTAGTGGGGGGTGTGGAGGATGTGTGGGTCCCTGTGGTGGGCCTGGCAGGCTGGGAAGGACATGTTGCTCTGGCTGCTGCTCCACCCGAACTGCTCGTGGAAGCTTCGGCCAGGCCTTATATAG